>NW_015090920.1:12578471-12770589 GCF_001431845.1 Calidris pugnax
GGGAGCGTAAAGCGGCGGCCCCGGGGCCCCCGCCAGCCCCCCCTTCCTCCGTCCCGGCTCCTCCCGCCGCCGGCGGGATCCACGCGTGGGCCGGCAGCGCCCTCTGCTGCCTCCCCGCCGCCGCCACGCGGCCCTCCGGGCGGGCACCGGGGCTCCCCGCTGCCCCGGGCCGGGCGTGTGTGTCTGTACGTGTGTGTGTGCGTGTTTGTGTGTGTATGTGTGCATGCGTGTGTGTGCACACGTGTGTATTTGTGTGTGTGCGTATATGTGCGTGTGTGTATGTGTGCATGTGCATATACATGTGTGTGTGTATGTGTGTGTGTATATGTGCGTGTGTGTGTGCATATGTGTGTGTGTATATGCATGTGTGTGTGCGTATATGTGTGTGTATATATGCATGTGTGTATGTGTGTGTGTATATGTGCGTGTGTGTATACATGTGTGTATGTGTGTGTATATGTGCATGTGTGTGTTTGTGTGTGCGTATACTTGTGTGTGTATACGTGTGTGTGTATGTGTGTGTGCATGTGTATTTGTGTGTGCATGTGTGTGTGCGTGTGTATTTGCGTGTGTGCGTATATGTGTGTGTGTATATGTGCATGTGCATATACATGCGTGTGTGTGTATGTGTGTGCGTGTGTATATGTGCATGTGTATGTGTGTACATGTGTGTGTATGTGCATGTGCGTATACGTGCGTACATGTGTGTATATGTGTGTGCGTGTGTATGTGTAAGGCGAAGCATGGCATGGGAACCCACATGCCTGGTCTGGGTGAGATCCCTGCCCCACCGAAAGCCCCACACCATCCTTCATCCCAAAAAGAAAAGGCAGTGCCTTTTACATGATGCGGAAAGCCCTGGGGGTGGGTGTGTGTGTGTGTGTGTGTGTGTCCCCTCCGGCCCTCACCGCCCAGCACAAGGGCAAGGGCGGCCCCAAAGGCAGCAGTGCTGGCCGAAGCAAAAAAAGTCTGATTTTGAATTTGTTAAGCTCTAAAGACAAGCGGGGACATAAACACGGAGGTCAACCAACCTGTAGGCAACAATTAAGCCAACAGGGTAAATCCAGTGCAGCCGTGTAAGAAATTGACAGAGTCTACTTATTCTCATTAGGTAGTTAATGAACCTGGCTGTGGATTTTCCAATATGGAAAAGTAAGAGAAGAGAGAAGTTAGGTGACAAGAAACAGGGAGAAGGTATGAGTAAGGTGGAGTTGGAAGCACTGTGAGGATTTGTGGATGTCCCATCCCTGGAGGTATTCGAGGCCAGGCTGGATGGGGCTTTGAGTGGTCTAGTGGAAGGTGTCCCTGCCCATGGTTGGAACTAGGTGGTCTTTAAGGTCCCTTCCAACCTAAACCATTCTAGGACAAGGGTGTCAAAAGCAGTTTGTCCCCACCATTCCCCTGGACATGATGAAAAAAGGGAGATCAAACAAACAGCAGCAGCAGTCTTGACTGGAAGTGGTTAATAGGGAAGGAGTGGTGATTTCTGTCCCTGGATGGTGTTGTCACCTGACACAAAGAGATACTTCAGGGCATTAACTTCTGCTAACCCCTTTTTCCTTTAGGACGGCCCATGGCCAGCCCCAACCCGGGTGGCACTGCAGCCAGGGGGGATGCCCGGTGCTCCTCTCTGCACGGCCACCCCGTGCCATCACTGTTACCTCAGGGGACCTTTCCCTGAGGTCAGACACAGCCATCCCCAGCCTGTACTCATTTAGTTTTGCACTTTTCCCATCTGCTACCGACCCAGAGAAGGACGTTTGTGCCTGAAAGCGCTCTGCTTTTTCTAGCTGCAGTCATTGGTTCAGTAGGAGAGAGCAGCTTTCTCTGCAAACTGTTCTTAGAGGAAACATTTCCTTCCCTCTTGCAAAGGGCTTGGACAGTAAACTGTTGTGACAGTGGAGAAGGGATCATCGGTCCTGTCTGGGTGCCTGGATTGGTAACGCTGGTGAGGTCTGCACCAGTTCTTGATATTTAACTCCATCTACAGGCGTGCGTCGACCCTTGCCTGCAGTGAGAAATTCACCGGGTCTTCTTGAAAGGCAGCCCTGGGTATCTAGGTGGCCTCTTTATTTGTATCACAAAAGCTCCCCCAGTTTAGACGAGGTGTTTAAAGTCAGCAGAAAGCAACAGTAATACTGTAATTACAAAGAAAAAAGAATATATGGGGTGGAGGGGGAGGATTACCAACAGAAATTGACATCAGCCTTAGCTAGAATAGCTCCTCAAGCATTTACCGTGGCACAAGAGGTTTTTCTCACTCCATGGGATTTTTCCACCTCTGCCAGCTAAATTTGAGCTTCAAGTTGAAAACACAGCACTGAGAAACACGGTGGGCATTCTGACACCCCCTGGAAGGACTTCGGTCCGTTCCCAAATGAATAGGTCAGAATGAATCATTAAACAAGTATTTTATCTGTGGAACAGACACAGTCTTGTTTCAACGTTGTTCAAGCTTTTCTGTGCCCGCAGCTTGCACTTGCCTCTCTTCTCATATGTCAAAATTGAAAATGCTACTGCAAAAGCATGCAAATTCAAATATATGAAAAATCAATGTCAGCCTTTTAAATGCTGTACATCTGAAGTAAGCAAATTGCATAAAATTCTCGAGAAGAGAATATCTAGAGAACAGGAGAATATGTAGCGATAGGTTTTAAAGCACCAGGTTTATGCTGTTCTAGACACTAGTAAACAACACCTGACAATACCAGATACCAGAATTATGATACGGGCCCCTTGCATTAGATTAACACAAAATGATATATTGCAAAGTTTTGCCACTCACGCATGATAATGAGTCAAACAATATTTATTTATCAGTTTGTAGGCCATGAAATTTAATATTTGGAATTACATCACTGATCTAGAATGAAATCTGTAAACGTCGGCAAGTTGTTTTGGAAACAAAATTTGCTTAAGCCTTTTGTAGCCCTAGATGTAAAGCTAGCCTACATGTATGTCTAGCTACAAGCCACACACAAAATCAAAAAAAACCAAAACCTTTAAATTCCTGAAGTGTTTCAGTATATCAAAATTCCATTTCATAGGATTTATAAAGTGTTTTTTTAATCAAAATATTTACAGAAAATTAGATAAAATTTTACAGCCAGTTTTCAGTTACCAAAACAATTTCAGGCTAAAGATTTTTATAACATTCTCATTGCAGCTGTATTATATTTTGAATGTGAGCTTCTATTTCAAACATAGCCAAAGTTAGGAGGCTAAAAGGCTTAAAACAATTTTACTTTTTTTATTTTTTATTTTTGTAAAAAGCTATTTTAATAGTAAGAAAAAAAATCCATTGACAATGAAATAGCTATGGTAGGTATAAACCAACACAAACCTGCCTGTGCTTTCACTGGTACCATCAGCAGGACATGTTTTCAGTGAATTAATGGAACAGCATAATAAATCCGTTGGGATCCATTCTCTCCTCTGTCACTGCCCCTAATTTTGCTTCCTGGAAGATGAACAGTTTGTTTATATGAAGACTTGGATGTTACCATCACAAACACTGCATTATTTTTACGTAGCAGTGGAAATTGACAGGTCAGGACAGAAGGGAAAAAAAAAAGCAGTAAGGAAAGCTTTTTTGCCAGCCAAGGGATCAGAGCCGGTTGTTCCCCTGAATCCAGGTCTTGCCAAGCAGCTCAGATGTTCTGATGCCAGCTGCAGTGAGGACTCCCCATCTTGCCTCCAGAAAGAGTCGTTAGGAGGAACTTGCTGGTGAGAAACCATTCATCACCCCCAGCAGAGTTTGTCCCTGTTATTGAGACTAAACTAAAACAAACCTGTGATTTCATTGGCATGGGAAAGCTGCTAAAGCTGGTGGAAACTGTGACCATCTCCAATGGAATTGCTACCTGAGTTGCTTCAAAAAACAAAAACAATTCCGGGCACTTCAAGGAAGTAGGTTTTTTTTTTTTTTGCTTAGCATGAGGGTAACAAAGAGAGGGAAGAAAAAAAGTCGTAAAACTCAGGGAAACCCCCCAGATTCTTCCCTAAAGCCCACTGGCTCTGTTTCCTCTTTGCAGTTCTTAGAGCCCGTGAGCAAACCATGACAGAGAGACATCCTAAGCCAAAGTCTACTTCACATTGCATTAGCTCTGCTCGTGTCAGTGCAATCACTCTGGTGGTGTGTCAGCATTAGTGTGGGTAGGGTTTTGACCCCTTTCAGATTAACACAAATAAATGTAGACACAGCTAAGGCTGTGCTAGGAAGCGTTCCACCACTCATAACTCGTAAGAAGGGGAATAAAGTGAAGAAAAGCTCATTTTGCACTTTTCGTCTTGCCTACAGCTCGGTTGATAACGCAGCCCAACACTTCATCAGGCTTTCACCTCCCGATACAGAACAAGCAATCTAATCCCAGCACCATCCAGCTCACACCCCACTGCAAAGCCTTAACAGCGACCTCACAGTGTCCAGTGTCAGCAGATCAACACCTCTGGCTGTCACGTCCCGTGCTGTTCCAATGCTGTTTTGCCTGAAGTGGCCAATGCTGCTGCTGAACCGTGGTGCTGGAAGGCACAGAAGGTAGAGAGGCAAGCAGAGGGCTGATGAATGAAATCAAAAGCGCTATAGGGAAGAAAATAAGCTTTTGAGCACATTTTCTTCCTGTGTCAGCTAAGGGAAAATGGGATACCTACCTACTATCTCACAGAGTCCTTCTGAGAAGGCTCAGAATTTTATCCCGCAGCCAGAACACACACCTGTTACTACTTCAGCAGATCTGGCAGGTAGGTTTCTGTGTTGTGTATTTGATGAGCTGAAGGCAAGACCACAAAAGCCCTGTTTGATGCACCGCGCTCCTGACTAGTGCAGGACTTGGCACTGGGCATTTTCTTTATTCTTTGCAGGCAGCTGGAGCCCTGCCCACGCTTACATCGTTATGGTTTTTGGTTGGACTCAGTGATCTTCAAGGTTTTTTCCAACCTAAATGATTCTATGTCTACAGACCCTGGCTTCATTTATGGTAGATGTCAGAGTCCTTTTAGGATGGACTTGATCTTCTCACCTGCCTAATGTCATTCCTGCAAGGGCACGTGGTGGAGCTGGAAGCTGTTCAGAAGACCACCTAGGTCTTCCCAGGAAGTAGTTTCTAGTTTCACTGAGAGGATATATGAAGGAAATGTCACCACACGGCTCCAGGAAAGGATTCCTGTACTCCTACGTGCAGCAATCAAATCCATTTACTTCTCATCAGCACTGCGCCGGGGAACTTTGTAGTCTGGAAATTAGGCAGATATCTTTTTAAAAATGTGTGTGTGTCCCAGAGACAGACCAATAGCTGCCCTTTTGGTGTGAGCTACGCTCCTTGCCCCTGCACACACAACTTTATGCTGTATTAAAATGCATTTTGGCCTGAGTTCAGTTTCCCAGTAGGTAAAGATAACCAATAATGCAGCGTGTCTGGGGACATTACCATTCATATTTATGTTTTCCTATGGTGTTTGCTGTATCTCAGTCAAAAAGCATTCCTAATTGCTCCAAATACCTGACTTATCATTTTGCTACACCACACATTTTACTGTCAGCTGGTGTTTTTATCAGAAATAATTCCATTTCTTTCTATATGGCTGATAAAGATCTGAAATAGTATTTGGCCATGTCCGGGTGGTTCCTGTCAAAGCCACTAAAAACACTCTAACAAAATGAGGATAACTCATTAACTCTTACATTTTTAGGTCTACCAGTCCACTTGTGTTAGTGCATTGAACACAGGCTGCTCTCTGATGGGGGATATTTTATCAGGTTCATATGGGATTAAGTTAAATGCTGTAAAGAGCCCTAGTATCACTACTCACAGAACCAATATCAAACTCATTTTTTTTTTTTTTTTGTTCATTTCCTAGATAAATCCTATTTTTAAATGTGTTACAAATCAGCTTGGCATTCATTGCCTTAATTCTGTACTTGCACACCACAGGAGCCTTCTGTGCTTGTGTGATAGACAACAGACTAACCAGTTTGTCTTCTCCAGCCTGTGTAAATGTACAGTATTAATATTTGACTGTCTTAATATTTCACTAACTTGTTCAAGGACTTGTTTTAAATGAGCATTCCAGGTCCTGGGAGCCAAGAATTATTCTAATATTGTTCTTTCCTTTCTTTTTTTTTTTTTTTTTTTTTGTTTTTAATGCACAGAATCCAGAATAGCTGCCTTGCTGACATTATTGTACCCAGGCATCAGATGCCAGGAAAAGAGACAAATTATACAGTGAGTCTGCAGCAGCTGCCAAGAGTGAAGGAGACCTTTCAGACCATGGAAAGCATCTAACAGAAATATTTGTTTTCCTGGCAGAATTGTACTTCAGTCAAAATTTCAAGCACATACTTAGATCAACGTTTATCCATCATTTCTTCAAGCCATGCTGCCTTTTAGTCTTAGTGTTAAGTAAAAAGTCAGTAAGTCTAATTTTATGATCCCAAAATAAAATATAGGTGTCTAAACCAGCACTTGATACTAGGGTTAGGATTTAAGTTGCATTCATAGGTATCCACCTTTAAGGCCGGTCATCTATGCTCTTTTTATTCGGGGGTATTAATTTCCTTTTTATTTGCCAGTTTTGGGGAAGGAATGATTTCAGGCAGGACAGGCTAGATTTCCAGTTACGTAGCTCACTGGGGTTTCGTGTGCTTTGTAAAGCCATATCATTTTACGGCAGCCAAGATGAGAGCTATGGTTCTTGACTTGCACAGTAAATAATTGCTTTTTGTTTTATTTCTCTGTGTGTGTGTTTGAAGAAAACAAATGTTATCCTCAGCAGTGGTTTAGTCTAAGTTTTTCCAGGAGCTTTTGCCACTGGACCAGTCATGCCATTCTTCACATAAAACAATATTCGATAAGTGGGGTTTTTTTTGTAGTTGTTAAAGCCTATGTTCCATATCTCAATGCCAGTCCTATCCAGCTTCTTTTAGTGGCCTATAAAACTCCCTCAGAGACGATTTTTCTGTGTTCTGGCAGGACTTTATCAGAGGTGTTATAACGACCAAATTGTTTGAGAATTGTTAAACATCCTCTAAACAGCCAAAGAGATCAGGCTTCACACTGGTTTATCACAAGCACGTTTTGGAATCTGCTTTCCACCCCCTCAACCCCTGCCCCAAGGGGTTATTTCAGGTCCTAGACTAGCACAGTAATCAGAAGATCTAGGTCTTGTAACAAAATTGTGAATTTCCCAGCACAAACCTTGATGGCAAATCTGGGGGTTATTAATTCTATTCTTTTAAATACGCAGTTACAAATGATAAGAATTTCCTACATTTTCTTACCAGCTTCTCATTCAGTTTCTTGATCATCATCAGCAGCTCTGCACAGGACCTTTTGATAAATGCTGTGATGGGGCTCAGAGCTACAAACCCAGCACAGAAAGCCCTTCTGGAAATTGATATGATATGGGAAATCCCACCTGCAGACATGGGCAGCGTTATTATTTTCAACATGCACACCCACTTTTCACTGGTTACAGGAACAGCTGGCAGAGGTCAGCTATTTCTTCCTTCCCGTGCTGTGGCTGTGCTCTTCCCCCTGCCAAGGCCGCAAGGGAGCCCACTCTGGCTCATATCATGCTGTAAGCAGAGCGTGTTGATTAAAAGAAAAGCAAAATAGATCATCATGGAGCCCTGTTATTGACAAGCCACGTTGAGTCCTTGTAACATTCAAGTTTTACTTGCTCTGACACTAAAGGATTTAGACTGGCATAGCCGTAACGTGTTACTGAGGAACATGCCACCCCAGACAGGGAGAGCAGCCCCAGCTCTTTGGAGTCAATTCTCAGTTGCCTTCCCAGTCACACTAATGAGAGCTGAATTGGTCTTTTGATATCTAGCACTTCATAGACTTGTGTGCTTGGAAAAAAACATTAAAATGTTTTCCCAGCCATGTTTTATAGCCTAGGAATATGCTGGTCTGAACTTAGTAGTTTTATTTTTCAACACCTGTCTGCAACAGTATGTTTTCTTTTTCCTTTAACAGCTGGAATACTCAGCAGTGCTCTTAACTGTATATCGTAGCTGTGGCATTTTTGTTTTTAAATTAAGGAGGTTTTTTAATAGCTCATGGCCTGCCTGTTGGTGAAAATGCTAAAGTCAGCAGCTGCCACATTTTTAAAGGGTTTTAAAAACATCCTTTACAATTCAAGTGTTAAATTCAGCATTATCCCACTCAGATTCCCATCAAATGAACAGAAGATTCATTTGATCAGATTCCCATCACTTCTGACCAAAAGAAAAAACCCAACCCCCCCCCCCCCGCCAAAGCCTTCCCTAAACACACCCTCCCCCCCCAACAAAAAACAACCACCAAACCCAAAATACTAAACAGACAAAAATCCTCCAGTTCCCAGACAAAAACTGTACTGTATCTCTGGTGCTTATTAAAGACAACTTAACTGGCCAGGAGAAAGAAAAGGATTGTCAAAGTGATTGGAAATGCTTCTTTTTGTTCACTTCTTTATTTTAAGTTTGTTGTTCTGATTTCCTTGTCACAAGATTTTAAAGCCTAAATAGCAACAGAAGGTTTGTGTAGTTCTCTTTCCTATCTTCACTTCTAAAACTTCCACAGATCAAGTTAGAAATTTGTAAAATAACTGGAAAATACTGGAATATGTGGGGTATATTCATATTATTATGGCTTGGAAAGTCACAAATGGAAAGCGCAAATTGCAGAAAAGCTTTAACAGTGTTCTGTTCATATTATGCTACTTAGTCATAAAAAACAGCAATGCTTTCAGCAATTTTAGACTGACAAGCTCACTAGATGATTTTGATACCAAAACTGTAATTTCCTGGGAACCCACAAGATGGTATAGTTCAGCTGAGAAATAGCATAATCTACACCGAGTTACTATTGCCTGGACCACAAACATACAGCACTGTTAACTACTTACTAATTAATTTTGCTAATGTTCCAGAAGCTCAATTCAAACTTTATTTTTTTCCCCATAATCTGTATAATCATTTGGAGAGCTTTTCATTGCTTGCTTAGCCTTTGTTATCTATTTGAAAGAAAGTGAATGAATGCATCTCATTCCTCCTTCAAGCATCTGTATACCATACTCTTTGGATGGCATGTTTTTATTTGGTGTGTTTAGCAACGGGATGCAACTACTGACAGCGAGACACTGAGAAAACAGACTATTTGTCTTAAATCCAGTAAATCTGTAAGACAGCTTAGTACATCTATTACTGTGAGGCTGGGAGTTTTTACTCAGTCTTCATCAAAAAAACCTAACCTGTCTCTAAATCAGAAATACTGCCTATTATCCCATAAAAAAAGCTCTGCAAATCTACAAATCTGAAAGTTAAGTCTGCTTTTTGGAGCCCAACAGCTTTACTGAGTCTTCCTGATGCTAAGTGGCACGTTACTGACCCTTGTCATCATACTATTTGTTCAAGGAAAAGAACTAAAGTACCCATAATGTTTCAAATGCAGTGTTTGAAGCAGCAAAGCCACTAATATCAAAATGTCTTGGAGCTCAGAAGAATAAAGTTTTGATATAAATCTGGCCTACAACAGCAGCTATTTCCACAAGGATATAATTAGAGGATAAAGCAAGAAAGGCTAAGAAAAAGCCTGGTTAGAAAGATTTTTGACATACATTACCATCATTTATATGTTTTCAAGGCTGTCTCCATTGCACTGCTGATCTGCAGAGCTGAAAGCATCACCCAAAAGCAGCTCCTACTTCCCAGCATCCTGCAATCCTCTATTCAGATGCTGTAGAGAAAGACATAAAAAAAAAGCCAGAACAGCCCAAATCTCTACCTTAGCCCTTTCTGCAGGGCTTTACTTGGACACTCAAATAAATGAGCTCATATTGAGCTGTTGATGCAGTGACAGCTAACGAGGCTCAGCCCCTGCTGATTACCTCCTCAGACTCATCATTGGAATACTTTGTTGTTATCTGCTCAACCCAAATTGCTAATAGGTACTAATCTGTGAAGAAACAGCAGGAACTAAATTTATGTAAGAAAAAGTGTCTACACAGTATTCAGAAATGTGTATTCTTTACGGGGTGGGGGGGTGGAACCCACATTCCTCACTTCAAAAACAAAAAAAAAACCAACCAACAAAACCTTAGGAAAACTTGAAAGAATTCAAGTGCAACCAGCATGTAGGCTCTGAATTGTTGAGTGAGATGTAAGTGCTGCATAGGCCTTATCCCACATCACCTTAAAGCAAATTACTATATTTCACACTTGATAAAAAAATAAAGATGTCAGAATTAAATCAAGCTCAGAATAACATAGAACAAGACTTTTATGTCTTTATTTCTAGTATCGTATGGCGATTTACTGTGAAGGCTTTTTGATAGTGAAAGGAATAACCGCGGAGCCTTCAGGCTGTAGAGAAGGCAAAATACATCATGTTTTATGTTAATTAAATGTTTCATCTTTCACTTATTAACTAAGGTAGAATTTTATTTTTACAAAAAACACTAGTAATATTAAAATTCTAATGTATTATGAAGGGACCCAAAGAGTACGGCATAGTCACTTTATATCACTACTTAATGTCACCCCAAAAAGTACCTTCATTTCTCTAAGGTAAAATATAACAAACTAAATGCTGAACGGGAATTGTAAATGGAAGTTGGAGCTTCCATCAGGTGCGTACATCAGGTGACAAGAACTGAGGAAGATGGCTTGTGGCTGGAGAAGCAGCTGTAATGCCCCTCTTGCAACCCACGACTTCAGCTCCCCAAGGACAGGGTGACAATGGGGACAGGGGAAGGAATCACTGGTGATGCTTCTGGCAGCGGCATGGCCCCGCGTCCCCAGGTGTGCCATCTCCTGTGTCTCCCTGCAGGGCTGCAAACTCCTCTCCCAGGAGGAAACGGTGCCGGATTTGAGGAGCAACGTATATAATGGGATATAAGGTGTCCTCTGCAATAGCACTGTTACAGCCGAGATGGTGTCTGCTAAAACACCAGGGCAGTTCACATCCCTGAAACAATGGTGGGCTTCCTGAGGAAGAGCTGCGTGACACCCTTTGCACTCACATGTTCAAGGTTAGCTTCACCAGAAAGAAAAAGGTAAGAAACATTTTCTTAATAGGGTGGCTGAGTCCTGAGCAAAGCGTGGTCAAGAGCCGCTTTCTCCTGCAACCCTTGTCCTGGTCACAGCAGACACCGTATGACAGCCACCAACAGACACTCCTGAGAATAAATAAGTAAACTCTGGTTAATCATTGAATGGTTTGAGTTGGGAGGGACTTTAAAGATCATCTAGTTCCATCTCTAGCGTCCCTGCCATCGGCAGGGACACCTCCCACAAGACCAGGTTGCTCAAAGCCCCATCCAGCCTGGCCTTGAACACCTCCAGGGATGGGGCACCCACAACTTCTCTGGGCAACCTGTTCCAGTGTCTCACCACCCTCACAGCAAATGATTTCTTCCTCATATCTAATTTAAATCTCCCCTCTTTCAGTTTTAAACTGTTACCCCTCATCCTATCGCTATACTTCCTTAAAGAGAGTCCCTCCCCATCTCTCCTGTAGGTCCTCTTTAGGTACTTGCAGGGACTCTAAGGTCTCCCCGGAGACTTTTCCAGGCTGCACAACTCCAACTCTCAGCCTGTCTCCAGAGAGGTGTCCCTGCCCCGGAGCAGGGACAGCATACGCTGAACCACGGGGAGGCACTGTGGGTATCTAAGTTTTGACTATTTCTGCTTTGGCAGGGGTGTTCTCTCATCTTGTCATCTTTTATTAGATGAACACTCAGAATTACATGTTCTATAAATCTTGTTATAAATTTAACCCGGGGTGCAAACTTAATTAAACAATTATTTGCCCTTAAAATATTTGTCTCCATAATCTGAGACACATTTTGAAACAAATACTTCAATACACAGTAAATATTAGGAAAGCTCATATTTTCACACCGCAATAAACATTTTCATCACTGCAGTTTTGGTGCCTCTTGAAACCATCACTGTTTATATCATAGTATTATTGCCCACCAGGCTGGATTCAAGGTATATGTTTAAATATGAAGTATAATCCTTTCAGAAAGGAAGGTTTCTCTGTGTGTTTATGAGTAAATCTTTCTCCCTGTCTGGGCTTCTGTTCTCTCGGGGTTGCTCTTGCCAGCCCAGCTCAGGTTTGCAGACAATGAGCTTTGTAGCCAGCTGTACCCCAGCAGATATGCTGTCAGGGTGACATGGCGGACGTACCCAAAAATTAATTACCTTATCTTCTACCTTTACTTTTTAACCTCCCTGATGGAGCAACGACCTTAAAATAGGAGGCAAAGCCTGGAAGGGATGCAGAAGACCTGTGAAGGCAGAGAAGCCTTTCGTTAGGGGCAGCTTCCTTGCCCTTGCCAAATGTGTGTGCTGTGGACCTGGTGGCCTCGCTGTGGCCGTCACCCAGCCTCTGGCCTGGGAACAACAGGGCTCTTACCCTGATTTCTGTACCATGGGGATGCGGGTGCTGGGAAGAGCCAGGCGCAGTGCCCTCCCTAGGAATGAAATCGTTCCCTTCCTTGCCCTCGAGCTTCCCACAACTGTTACTGCCATAGGTTAGGTCATGTTTTCTTAAAACTCCCAAAAACCAGCCTGACTTGTCTTAATGCCTGTCATTTTCCATTTTCTACTGGAAGTCTGCAGGAGCAATTTTGCTTTGTTGGTGTTAGAGAGAACTGCTATGTTTATGTTTCCAGCCTTGCAGGGTAAATCGGTTTTGAAAGCCTCTGCTCTGAGCTCAGGAGGCAAATTGTTCCTGCCTCCAGTCTGTGCAATCAGAGCTTCTCAGGCTGTTACAAACCTGAAGTCGCATGTAGAGAATTGTACTGGGTTTGACAATTTAGAAACAGTGTAAAACTTGTTTCCTGGTATTGTGCCATTAGTACAGGGGTTTGTTGTTTGTTTTGTTTTTTTTTAAAAAAAAAGGTGGTGTCATAAGAGGCAACATTTGCACCTTGCACCGTATATATACCAAGGGGTTAAACTTTCTCAGCTCAGATTTTGTTAAGGCAGCCTCTCTGTGATAGGATGTGTCACATGCTGTCACCTCAAGGTGAAGGCAGTACCTATTTGCCACAGCGTATTTTTTCTTTGTGTTAACCTCTGCGTATCAAAGTGAACCAAAGTGCTGCCAAAATCACTGTGCGAGGAGCACCCACCTGCTCTTTGGAGTTCCCCCGGGGGGACAGGACGGGTGGAGAGAAGGAGAACCAGGGCTGAGCTGCCCGTTTGCCTGGACACCTGAGACTCTTGGTGGGCATTTCCCAGAACCAAGTGTAATTCGATAAATGTATGAACTTCTGTTTCTACACACCAGCGTGTACACTAGGAAGCGTGTGCAGGAATTAACGCTGAGAGCTGTAATTACACAGCCCTGGGTCAGAATAATTTCAACAGAAGCATTTTTCAGCAGAAAGTGCCACTAAAATGGTATCTGCAATTGTGTCTTTTTTATTCATCTTCCTTTTGCAGACCCCTTAATTGCAGTTTCCTCTCTTACCACTCACCTTGTTCATTTAGATTTTAAGCCTTTCAGAGCAGGGACTGAACTCCTCCGCATTTAAACCCCCTATTTCACAGTAGCATCCCTCCTTGTTTGCAGACCCTTTCTTAACTAAAATCCCAAGTATAAACTTTAATTTGAGAAAACACCTTGCAGAAATATTCTGCATCACATCTCAAATCCTAGCTAAATGACAGAAAAAGTTAAGGAAAAGAGAAGACACGTGAGAAGAAAACCAGAATGCGGTGTAATGAGCTTTTGGTGTTGTATCATCATGAATCAAGTTTTGATAAATTATTTCCTGTGAAATTTGAAGAATAAAAACCCAAAGACTTGTTCAGCTGTTTATTCTGTTGTCTTAGAGCTGGCTTCCTTCCAAAAGGGAGTCTACAACAAAGATGTCAGTCCTGTATTTCAGATCCAAGTGCCAATATCAGAAAGTATTTTTCAGAAAATAAAACTTCATTGTTAACCAAATTTATTTAAAAACAAATCAGTGGGACCTCTTTGTAATTATGTATGTGCCTAGCTATTTGCAAAATCTTTTATTTATCTGTAATCCTTCAGAGGATGTAGTAGAAAAGGGCCAGTTCCTCTTGAGTTTCCCCCCGCTCGGAGTCTAAAAGGGTTTAATTGTCTGCACAGATGTTGGTCTCAGCAGGGTACAGTAGCTCTCTGTTATTTTTTAAAAGGGGGAAAAAAAAAAAAAAAAAGAAGTTAAAGATTTTGCAAAAAATAATACCCTTCGTATTTTCTTGGAGCATCTGTGTAAATCCCTTTTCCCCGAGCGCCGCGCTGGGGGCCGCCCTTGTCCGCCTGCTGCCTGGGGAAGCCCGAAACCAGCGCCGCAAGGCTCTGCCTTTGGGGCAGGTGTAGTCTTCCTTTTCTAGGAGAGGGCTGTATCTTCATATTTGCACAATATTTACATTTCATTCTTAAATCTACTCTACTTTGTTGTTGTTTTGTTATTTTTTTTTCTTATAATGGCGATAACAGCTCATTTGAATCACATACATAATTTTTTAGAATGCAAATTGTACTGGAAGAAAGCATCTTATTTCTGTTTCACATGTAGGAAGGAACCTTGAACAAAGTGAGAACGGCTGCCTCAAATAAGAAAGAAGGAAACCTGTTATTAAATGATGAAATGAATTTGGTAGTCGTCTTTCTAAATTTAACATAGCGCTTACATATTTTTTTTTTTAATTTTGTAAATGTAATTTTGCTTTAACACTCTCTGTTAAATTTAATACGTATTGTGACTGAAAGTCATCTGCTAATATATTTTGATAGTATCCTCAAAAATGAGTGATAACTTAGTATTTCTTCATTCATTAATATTTCACATAATTCTTCACTCATGTCATGCTAGCTTGTTAGTTCTACCAGTTATCTGAACCTTAATTACCACAATCTCTTTGTTTTTGAAAATAATCGTATCCCCAGAAAGCTATTAATTACATTTAAAAGCACTACCATTAGCCAAGGCTTTAATTATGCAAACATATTCGGTGTCCCCATGACATTTGGATAATCAAGGTGGTACTGTCTAAGCAGCAGCCCTATGATTAGGTCTTTCTGCCCTCGGCTGAATAATCTTCCCTGCACCTGTTGTGTGCCGCAAAAATAATGGGATGCCTTATAAAATAATAAAAAAACCCAACCCTAAGCAACGACTCTGACTCCAGTTCACTCCCTGAAGTAATTTTCAATTTTCTCCATCAGCAAAGGACACGGTCCAATATACCTACAGATTATTAGCTGGCTTTTTACTGGCAGAACTTTGAAAGATGAAAGCTCTCCTTGCCTAGCGTGTTTTCTTTCAAATATCTGTTTATAGATCAATTATTTAAAAAGAAATAAAAACGAAAAGGTCCTCCAGTTATGTGGATCGATATCCAGCAAATCATTGACAGAAGGGAATCCCCATAAGGCACAATTAAATTCTGCAGCGAGCAAAATCCATGTACACCAGCTTTCTCACCAGTGTCAAATGGGCTGTCCTGGAGGGGATGTAATAGATAGGGAACAACGACTAAATGTAGAAAAAGAATAATTCGTGATTACTAGAACAATAGCTTACAATCCTTGAATAGAATCCTTCTATTATCTTTGGATTATAGTAGTTTGCTGTAGAGCAAACTGATGCCTTTTTTGCTAGGAAGTGCTTTATTCCGTGTGCATTGTTTCATCTTTGAGGTCCCTTCCAACCTAGAAGATTCTGTGATTCTGTGATAAATTAAATTGGTGGCGTAAATGGGATGTGCTGCAAACTGAATGGGCATTGGGCTCAGCAATGGTTGCTGCAGGTGGGTTTGCATCTGCTGGGGGGACATGCCACCTCCTGCGCTGAAGCAGGTACCTGTAGTGTCGGGAATGCTGCTGAGGCTTTCCAGGCTCCCCACCCGCAGGAGGTTCCTCCAGGGCCCCGTGCTGCTGGCTGGTCCCACATCCCTTTGTTGCCGAACAAAGAAGTCTCCAGGTGAACAGCAACAGAGATCCTTCCTCTGTTATCAACATCGATTGCAAAATCTGTTCGTGCTACTGAGCAAATCCTGAATTAATTGTTTCCACTAAGGTGGCTCCTGTTTATCATCCACCTGCACTATTCACTCCTTTCCTACAACATCTGGAAATGGCTCGGTACCCATAAAAGACCCAACACAAAGCTTTTGCAGTCTTCATGGTGCGTTCTTTGTGACTATGACAGCAATGGTAAAGGCACCTCCTTTGGATTCAGGTAGGAGTCAGAAATGGAAATGGAAGTGGGAATGGAAATAGAAGTGAAAGGAGTTGATTGCTGTCACAACAGTTTCAGCTCGGTAATGTCTGTTGTACAGCCCGAGACTGCAGCAGCCTGTGTTTACCCAGAGAACTCTTCAATAATGTATGGTTGTCTGAGGAGTGTGTTATAGATCCGGCAGGATTGAAACAGCAGGGGATAGGGGCTGTTTTAATATCCAGATTGGCTCAGAGATTTATGCTGTGAGGGTTTCCCAGTGTGGCATTACCATCACAGCAATCCTTCCATTTTGCACCCATCAACACTCCTCAAGAAGGAATAAAAGAAGATAAAATCTAAATTTTCACAACTAAGGAGGATCATTTGTCTATGGCAGTCCATAAAGCTCCATAATTAAGAGAATGTAAACTGAATGAATGCACAAACGCTTTTTTGAGGCATAGATCTAGGTACCCCTGAGGATGCTGTGGCTGCTCGGGCTGGCTTTGCGAGGCAGTGCCGTGGCACGTGCTCTGTGACTGCGGAAGAAAATATCACCCCTGGTCACCACAGGCTGCCCAACTCCCCAGTCAAGAATCGAAAAGTGCCATCTCAGATACAAACGTCATCTTTAAATAATTTATTCTGTGTCACACAGATTGGATTAAAAGTAGAGAATGGGATTAAAGGACTTCTCTTTGTTTGCTTCCCATTTCAGAAACAGCCATTGAAAAACCCCTCAGGGACAGAAAAAGAAAGAATTGTCTAAATACCATAATACCTTTTGTTTTTATAATCATGGCTATTTGTCATAAAAACAAAACAACGTATACCCCATGTCTACCTCTCTGTTCCTCAAGCATTAAGCATATGATATGCGACTGGTGGCTATCAAGGACTTTTTTGCAGTTACTTTTTTTTGTTACTCTGACAAGGACACGTGCATACCTGCCAACCTCATCATTTTAAAACGGAAAAAGATGTTGCTTCCACAAAGGCACTAAAATGTCTTCATTTTGCAATTTGAAACATGCAGAAGTCTCCTGCGGCTTCTTTCAGTTCTGTCTTCTCATTTGCCATGATGTATGTGGAGGGGTCCATGTCACAGGGAGAGGGAGGCAGTAAGGGGAGGGGATCTTGAAGGTAGGGGAGAGAAAGAGAGGAAAAAGGAGTTAGAACAAATATGGACATAACTGGGTCTATCTAAGCTTCCCCCTGCCCCCCCTTTTTTTTCTCATTTGTTAAGAAAAGTCCACTTCACCTTAACTTATAAAGGACTAAGTAGACCTACACAGATGAAGGCTCTGCATATGTAGTTAGACATACTGATGTCATAACTCAAGTTGTAATTGCTCCTCTGCATGTGAAGAGCTTTTGTTCGCCTCTGTATTTCTTACCAAGGAATGTCATTTAGCATACACACACAATCATGAGCAAATTTTGATTTCTATGGGAATTCCATAGGCATGAGGTGAGAAATAAGGTAAGGAGGAAATGAATCCAGTGGTACAAGGGCTGCCTTGCTCTGGGCAGTCTGTGTGGTCACAGATGGCACACAACATAAGTAATGCCATTGAAAAAGTTAACACGTACTCTCAGAAATCTGTTTTTTTCCAGGTTCTGGAGAGGACCATCAAGGAGGGAGGGTTGAGCTGCTCTCCCTGTAATTGCTCTCTTGGTGGAAACTTCCCTCAGAGGTGCTAATTACTGATCAGCAGTGACCCGGGCTGTGACACAAAAGGGCAGAGATTTAGCATACTGCCACAAATGCCCCGATGCATGCAGCTTGTAGGAATGTAGGACATGCCATAACAGATGCTGTTTGCCACATATTCTGCCAATACAGTTTCTAATAAACAAATAGAAATTTCTCTCTACCTTCCACATAATGAAGGATTTAAAATATTGGGGTGGTGCAAAAGTCAGCTAAGAGGAATTACACCAGACATTAAGCAAGTGCAGGATATGGTCCAAAGAAGATGGTTGCATTCTCTGCTGTAGCATTGGAAAGAATAATTACTGGTAAAACTGACAGATCTGAGATATTTTTGCTTGGCTTGCAGGTCTTTCAGACTCTACTTTTAAGGATTAAAATGAAGTGCTCTAGGGTAAAGATTGCCTATCTTTGTGTCTCTATAGTAGGGGTACATGTCTGTACTTTAAACACTTTTTAAGCAGTTCTAGGTAAATCTTTTTAAAAAGGCTTCATCCTCCGCCTGTAAAATTTGAAGAATTTGAGAGACATATGGTGGTTAGGAGATTTCAAAGGAATGTTTTCATTTAAACCTAAATAGAAGTACTTTAAAGTGAAAATACACTGCGGTATTCCTCATTACACTCATTGCCCAAAAATGTTTCTACTGCTCTGGCCCTACATGACTTCTGGTATTTGCCAAGATAGCCTAGTCACAGATCTACCACGGGAAGAGAAAATACCTCAAAGGAACTCTGTGGCATTCATATTACCACCTTCAGAAACATAACCCTGTTTTATCTACAGGTGTAGGTGGCTTTGCTGAATCTTCATCTACTCTGTTTGGAGCAGGAGGATAACAGATTCCTGATATTTTTTTTCTTAGACTGCAACACTGAGTTAAATACATTTTTGTTTGCAGACGTCAGTGGCTTCTAAACAATGCCACTGTTGTGAAGGCCTGCCCTCGACACCGCAGCTGCCTGCAGTGGCTTTCCTTTCGAGGAAACCACTCCCAATTATCTTTCCCCTTAATGAGCATTCCTTATTTCTGAGAAGCTGTAACCTAGAGGCTGAGGTTGTATTGCTATGACAGCACAACTGTGTATTGATGTCAAGCTTGTAGGTCCCTTATCAGTTGTCTGCCTCAGCGTATTCAGTCTAGGACAAACATTGTTGAGGAGACTTCATTTACAGAAGTCCCTGTAGAGCTCAGAAATCCCAGATGTTATCAGGGAGTATCAATAGACAGGGATATAGTATAACAAACTGAAACCTCATAGCCCCACGTGCTTTTCTAACTCTGAGACCTGAATTTTCCACTGGGCAGCACTGTAGGACCTGCCAGCGATGGGGGATCCTTGGCGAGCATGCAATGTCCTACAGCTTGCTCTTCAGCAGTGCTGGTGCCTGGTCTGGGCTTTCTCACAGGACATTCAGAAAGCTTTTTGCACTCGTAAAACTTCCCCATCATTCTCAGGGTGCCCCTAACTGAACCAACTCTCTTCTTGCAGAATTAGTTTCCAACTTGAAACTGTGGTTGGCTACCATGGCAAAGCTGAGTGCTTTGGGGTTGGAACTAGATGATCTTCAGGGCCCCTTCCAATCCAAACCATTATATGATGCAATGGCCAAGGTCCATTCACTGAGACCTCGTTGGTAATGACTCAGTATCTAGCATACATACACAACTCTACAAATATGACCATGACGGATACTACTCAAAAAGTATATTTTTGCATTTCTCCAAAATATTTTTTCATTACCAATAAGAAAAACAGGCTAAGGCTTCCAAGTATTTTGGGAAATAAAACTGAAAAATTTTAATTGGACAGTCACTTTTTTAAAATTTTCATTTGAAGGCTTTTATAGTACTGCATAAAAATACATTTCAAGATGAAAAGTGACTTCAAAAGAGAACGTCAGAATCTTATAATATGAAAAAAATGCAGAAATTATGACATCTTGAAGTTATTTCTATTTTTTATCCTAAATATAGGACTGTTGTAGCTAATAGTTTTAGACAGAAAAAACCTTGACTCCAAATGACATAGAAGTATCCTCTGTTTCTGACAGAAAAGTATTTTTTTCCTCACTGCCTTTAGGTGTATGAATTTACATGCATCATACGCCGTACCATGCTGCGTTTATAAGGCTGATAAAAATGATGTATGAGGGTCACATTACATTTTGAATAGACCTTGTGTGGAAAAAAATCACATGGAGAAAGAGACAAAAAGGAAGTCATTATCTGTGAAAACAGGCCCAGATTTGACAAACAAAGCTCAACCCAGAAAAAACATGTACTTCTGCCTCTACAGAAGCATGTGGCTTAATGGGGCTCATGTGGGCATTAGGCTGGCTTGGCAAGGAACGCTGCCAGAAGATTGAAACTGGAGCAAAACAGGAGGCAGATATAAATCAACTTCAAAAATGGAGTTGAAAGAAATACTAAAGAAAGAAGTGTTTGTTATATACAGAATTAAAAACTAGCACTGGGGAAGTGTTCCCTTTTATCGTTGGTTCATGTCACTCTACACTCAGAAGTGCTTCAGAGGGCTCAAAACTCCCCCAGAATCGCATGTAAAAATCAAATATTCCATCCCAAGTGGGAAACAAAAACGTCACGAATTAAGACCTGCAGTTTAGTACCAGAGACTCATTCAGCTAGTACACAGGTTTTCTCCACAGTCACTGCTGAGCTCCGAGTACCTGAATATCCACCCGGTGGAGACATCCATCCCTTCCCACCCCTCCGAGAGCCCGAGTGGTCCCCGCTAAGGCTCAGCCTGAAGTCTGCTGTGATTTTTGGTCCCCGTCTCTGCACCGGTCGGCAGGATGCTGGGGCTGACTGTTTGCATGTGTGCTTGCGTGGGCGGGAGAGGGAAGATGTGCGGTTTCTGATGCTGTCCAGTGCTCCCCTGGCAATTTTTCAGGCTGCAAACAATAGGGCTTTATGCCTGCGAGTGCTGCTGCGCCACGCCGGGAGAGGGAGAGCAGCTGTGGCTCCTGCCGTGCAGCCCCGCTCCCCCGGCTCCTCCCCAGCCCCGTCCCCCAGGGCTCCCTGCAAGCAAACGGAGCCCCCCACATCCACCCCTAGAGCTGGGGGGGGTTTTGCTCGTGCCCCTCACCAGCAGCATATCGAGCTGGAAGGTCAGGGCTCCCCTACCTCGGCAATTCATCCTGCAAGCACATGAACAGTCCCAGCGCCCTGCAGTCTTTTAGTACCCCTGTCCTATTGCCGTCACTTTTCTGGCCATAACCGGCCAGTGACAGCTGCATTTAAATGTAAATCAATAGGGCTTTTCTTTAGACAGCCACAGCTGGCATATTTTTCCTCCTCTAGGCTTTTCGGTGTAAAGAAACCCTGGCACTACCCGCCAACTAGCAAGTGCCTGCGAGCCGGCCTTCCAGGAGAAAGAGGACGTGTGTGAAAAGGACACGTCCCAGCAAAACCCTCCAGAAGGTCTCCTTTGCCTTCCAGATATGCAGCCCCGGTGCAAACCTCACGCTAAACATGAAGATTCAGTCTCTCTCCTCGTTCCGTGCCATTTGTGTGTTTTGGCTCCTCTGTAAACTCGGGGAAACCGTAATCAAAAGGTGTTGCAAAATCTGTCTGTGCTTCCCCTCTTCAATGGGAGCTGGCAAGAAGGAACATGACTGCCCGTCCTTGTGGTTCCAGCGCTGCCTGGCAGGTGGAGACTTGTGGACTGATCTCTGTCTTCTGGGCTCTGTGCACCTCGGTCTCCAGACCATTTTCTCTTTCGAGCAGTGTAACAGCTCCCACAGGAGCTGTGAAAAGCAGCTTGGATGGAAAGATGATGACGACTCTCTTTTCGGGAGTTACCTAGACCTGAACATCTCCGGGGCTTCCTCCTCTGGCCACACTGGCCAGTGGCCCCTCCAAGGCTGCTTGGGCTGGACTCGCTGCTGTGGGGCATGGCTGAACCTGCCTGTCTAGTTCAAAATGAGGGATGACAGGGCAAGGCATAGGAGACACAGCAAGCTCAGGCACAGATGACAAAGAATATATAAACGGGAAGGTGTGAAATCTGTCTCAGTCTGAAAGAAATCCCAAAGAGTAGCCCTCACAAATGTGTTATTCCTTCATTTGCAGTAAGCTTTTACTCAGGCGCCGCTTACCTGTCACCGTTTCACTCCCTCTTACACAGAATCCTTTCTTTTTTTTTTTTTTTCCAATATGCATCTGGCATATCAGCAGCTCCCAGCCGCAATTCCCTGATGTCAGTGGCTGCTGCCAGGGGCTGGGGGCAGGTCTCGGGATGGAGGGAATTGAGCACCACTGATTCAATTAGCCTCCTGTGACTCACGGCTCAGAGAAGTGCCAGGAATTGACGGGCTTGGGAAAGTACTTATTTTTTTTCTAATCAGGAAGGAGCAAATCCCAGGAAGCCCAACCGAGCATATGAACATCAAAGAGTCCAAGAGAGCCGGGCTGGCCAAATCCCAGTACTGTGGAGGCGAGCCCGAGCAGCCTAGCAGGACTCCGTGGAACCACGAAAATCTCATGATATTTTCAACATCTGCATAATCCAGTGAGACAATAAATTATTTGTCACCTAGTTGCAGAGAGCTGATTTTAAAGTTGAGGTCTGGGAAAGTGTTGGCAAGCTTACAGCTTTTCAGTTTACTTCTTTTTTCCTTTTTTTTTTTTTTAAAGTATGTGGCTCCAAATATTGAAGGAACTCGAAAAAAACCAGAAGTATCTGAATAAATAAGGTTCTTATTTTAATACAACTGCTTAGTTTTGCAAATCATAGACAAAGCATCGATTATTTGTCTGTCATTAGTGTAAAATTTTGTTGACTTGTTAGTAGATTATATTATTTCCAGACTAAGGATATTCTTTTGTTTGCCTATCAACAAATGTATCTCTTATTATAACACACTCTGGATCTTGTTTCACGCTGCAGAAAACAAGATAATGAAGAAGACATTATCAGAACTTGTCATTTTTGTAGCTACAGCTATTCTGTTATAACTCAGGTCACCAACTTCTGTAGTTCCCCCAGAAAAGGAAAATAGCCATTCCAGGCCTGAGAAAGAAGTGTTTGCTTCCAGACTCACAGAAAAAGAAAGAAAAAAAAAAAAAACACCAAAGAGTAAGGCTGATGTATAAAGATGAGTACCATAGAAAAATAAATACTCATAGGGTATATTACAGAGCCAGAAGTTTTGATGTGGTGGTGATGAATTTCCTTCTTCCTAAGGAAGAGTTTTAACTGAGGTCAAGGGCAGGACAGACGATACTAAGTCAGCACAAAAATGCAAGCTTCCACGTGTCCTACTTCCCCCCCAGACATGGGCATTAGTTGGTTTAGAAGGGGACAGCTATAAAGAAGTCAGAATCTATGACTATTCGCACCAGCTAAAAGATTGGTTCACCACCATTAAACGCTGTCATTTTTATTACTTTGACTTGAATGGTGGATAGATAAATAAAGATTTCTGTGAGTGGTTTCTTTTATCTAACACCTCCCCTCCAGCCCCCACCCCTGTTAAACAGTTAAGACAACACCAGCAACTATTTCACCAGAAGCACTGTAATTTCAGAGTGCTCATTTTCCCCAGGTATTCCGATAGCTTGTTTTGAGATCATCAAAAGGTAAATCTGAGGTTACCTGTGATAATGAATGGACCTGAGGAAAAAAAGTAAATATAATAAACCCAACAGACTGGAACAGTAAAACTGTCTCACTGAGAAAGGGGGCAGCAGCTGGGAAGGAAAATGTGCTTATTTCCCTTTGGTTCCAATTGATTTTTTTCTGGCTAAGAGTTAGAATATATTCCTTTTTCTATTTTCTCACCAAGATTCAAGAACTAGGACCATGGAAAGAAGACCTATTAATCTTGAGATAATGCCTGTCTTAAAATAACTACAGTATGAAATTGCAGAGCATAAAAAACGATGACCGTCACCCAGAACCGAGGTGGGAGCAGTTCTGTTCAGCTTGGTGCTGGTCAACAGTGCTGCTGTTAAACTGACACCCAGGATGCGTCAGGCAGATGTTTCCTCCTTGTCTTCCCCTCCCCATCGGGTTCAGATACAGAAATATCCACTCACATTCCTGCTTTTATAACTGGCAATGACCCCAAAAAGCTCACACTCTGTCATAGGCTCTCACTGACGGGCCTTCACTCATGGATATCTTCATTGACACCAGTGTAAACGTAGGCCAATTATCTGTAAAACAGATTTAAAGGTGATTTTTGTTGGGGAAACAGTTATTTGGCTATTTCTACGTTCTTTACAAAGGTTAGCAGTACATCTTAGTGTCTGCAGCTGTATTTTTAACTATTGTGAAGATCAGCAGGTTTAGGAATGGAAAACAGGTTGGTCTCGACTTTATTCAGACCTAGAATAGAACTTCATTGTCTCTGTGATGGCTGATTTGTTGCATGCTTAGTTACACACTCAAGTTCAAGTCCTTGGATGACTCTAACTGCAGCGTCTTGTGCTTGACATATTTCGATATATCAAACGTGCCATGAATAAATGATACACCTACATCTTCACAGATGAAAAACCACTACAGTGATAATCATGCTGAACAAATCAATGTACAGTTTTATTTTTGCACTGTGTGCATTGCAGGGTCCTCCATCAGCCACCACATCCACACCACAGAGGGGACACACCAGATAGGCTTTGATGGGCTTCCAGCAACAAAGCAGGTCATTCTCCATCCAACAGATGTTGGAGTCGGCATCTCACATGAGTCTGGTAATGTATCAGGTTGACTATCGTGCTACCCAAGCACAAAGACAGGTTGGGCAGAGAAAGGCTAGAGAGCAGCCCTGAGGAGAAGAACTTGGGAGTGTTGGTGGATGAGAAGCTCAACATGAGCGGGCAATGTGCACTGGCAGCCCAGAAAGCCAACAGCATCCTGGTCTGCATCAAAAGAAGTGTGGCCAGCAGGTCATGGGAGGTGATTCTGCCCTTCTACTCTGCTTTCATGAGACCCTACCTGGAGTACTGCATCCAGCTCTGGAGTCCCCAACAGAGCCAGGACATGAACCTGTTGGAATGGGTCCACAGGAGGGCCACAAAGATGGTCAGAGGGCTGAAGCAACTCTCCTGTGAAGACAGGCTGAGATAGTTGGGGTTGTTCAGCCTGGAGAAGGTTCCAGGGAGACCTTATAGTAGCTTTTCAGTACTTAAAGGGGGCCTACAGGAGAGATGGGGAGGGAGTCTTTATCAGAGAGTGTAGTGATGGGATGAGGGGTGACGGTTTTAAACTGAAAGGGGGGAGATTTAGATTAGATATTAGGAAGAAATTCTTTACTGTGAGGGTGGTGAGACACTAGAACAGGTTGCCCAGAGAAGCTGTGGCTGCCCCATCCCTGGAGGTGTTCAAGGCCAGGCTGGATGGGGCTTTGAGCAACCTGGTCTTGTGGGAGGTGTCCCTGCCCAGGGCAGGGGCGCTGGAACTCGATGATCTTTAAGGTCCCTTCCAACCCAAACCATTCTGTGATTAATTCCATTATTTATTATGTGAAACAAACAAAAGCCAGGAGTGTAAACTGAGAGAGTGGGGTAAGGAGGAGACGTGAGTGGAAGCAAATACTCTTCAAAAGGCTCTTAGATGTTGCTAGATTTATTAACTTATTCCCTAAGTTTTCATGCCAAAATAATATTTGGCAAAAGAGGATTGTTCTTTAAAATGTTACTGAATGAGCACAACGTGGCAGTATCAGTTTTGAAAAGACTTTTGAAGAGCAGCCCACTACTTTTTCAGTTGTGTTGCCATGGCTTTCTTGTTTATTTTCTGCCGCCAGGCTGGATTTGATCTGTTTGCTTTGGGTCGTTCAGCTTATGACATAATAATTAATATTGTTTGCTAGGAAAACACATTATCAGAGGAAGTTTGATCAAAAGCTTGGTACAAAATTAGGAGCCTGGAGAACAGCATCTTCTTCCTTGCAGAAACAATAATTAAGCCTGATCACATCACTGCTCTTTACTGCTGTTCCCTCACCTGGTTTGTCTGCTTGACTTTTCACAGAAGACATCTTGGAGACTGCAAACAACACCTACAATGTGTTCCAGCTTCAGTTGGAGTTTCATAGAATCATAGAATGGCTTAAGTTGGAAGGCACCTTTAAGATCATCTAGTTCCAATCCCCCTGCCATGGGCAGGGACACTAAGACCAAGTTGCTCAAAGTCCTGTCCAACCTGGCCTTGAACACTTTCAGGGATGGGGCATCCACAGCTTCTCAGGGCAACCTGTTCCAGTGCCTCATCATTCAATTTCTGAGTTTTTGAGTGTTGTTACTTCTCTTAATGCAATCCTGAGAGCATCCTTGTCCCAATTTTACAGGTGTAGCAGAGTCATAGCTCAGGTGTCTTGCAAAGGCAGGAATAAATGTCCTGACATATAAGAAACAATAAATTAAATTATGTGATTGCTTGGCCCAGAAGCTGCTAATTAATACAAGGTTGTGCAGACTATTTAGAAAATTCAGGCATGTGGGAAATAAATCAAATAGACCAAGATGACAAAGGTTGAAGCAGCTCACCAGCAGGAATAGTGGGGGAAATAGCAAGACTTGTACTGAAGGTACATGCAATTGAAGGTAAAGAGAAATAACAAAAAGGTTCTCCCAATGATCTGTAAAAGAATATTTTTAGGTTTTCAATTGAAAAATTAAAAAAAAAACCAACCCAACACAACAAGGAAAGCCACTGTAGCCTTTAAAAGAAAAAAAAAAAAGAAAAGCCCATAGAATTGCTGGAATTCAAGTGCAACAATAGGAGCCTTAAATTATCTAGAAAGCACTAAAATTTTTCAGTCTGATCTAGGAAGGAGAAAATTTCCTTCACAAGTGGAACAAACAGTAATTTACTGGAGGAAGGAGACCTCGTAACGTGCAAGGAGAATTACAGGGGCTTCAAGAAAGAGAAATCACACAGTTCTGCTTGTGATAACCAAGTTGAGCAGACTATTGAGTGCAGCTAATACTTTTCATAAGGTTAAAGCATTTTTTTAATTTAATGATGTCTCAGGAATAATTTTCAAGCAACATATCACTTGTGCTATTATTTGATTTTTCAAAATATTGTTAAATTGCAAACATTTTTTTTTGTAATGTGTTCGATAAGTATATGAGAAAAAGAGTGAGAGAGAGAAAAAAAGAAATAACAGATTTCACTTGTGGCAGGTATTGCCAGCAAAAATAGAGGATCCTGTAGATTCCAATTATCCTTGTTTTTCTAATTTCCAAAATCATTTTGATATGGACATGGAATGCTGACAGACTTCTAAAGCCACATTTAAAAAAAAAAAAAAAGAAAAAAAAAAGCAAGCATCTAACAAAGATAAAATAGCAGGCCCAGATAAACCCTTTTTACCTGAAAAAACAGTGCAGATTGCAAAATCTTAATCTGCCCGGTTTGGTGGCTGAAGGTCTCCTCACTGCAGGCTGCTCGTCCAGACCATGTGTGGGCTGTGGCCAATAGAAACACCATGTGTGGTAGCATACTGTGGCCATCTGGGTTTTCATGATGTATTTTTATGACTGAAATGCTGGATGTTTTGAGCCGTTACTTAGATGCCATCATCTTACTCCAGCTCTGTAGAAAACACTCAGTAGGACACATTTAACACTTACTACTTTTTTTTTTTTTTTGCTTAAAAATAGTAAATCATTAGGTAGTTTCTTCAATTTTTCTTTCCCATCTTCTTTTGGATGCATTTAACTCCTTTCTTACCGTCCACTGAACAGTGTATTGTATATAATAGATTTTTGACTGACATCTGCAATCCAAATCTGGTCTTTCACATCAGGGAGAGCACTTGATACTTCTGGAAGTGGTGAGGGCCAGCAGGTAAAACGTTACGGGCAGGGACTAAGAAGAGTAGGGTTTCCTGACAGGGGAATGAGGGGAGCAGTGCTCCCTAGCAATGATCCATTTCCTCCCCAGCAACGATTCTTCTATTTCCTCCCCAAACGCGTGGCCGGAGCTATTACCGCAGAGGGAGGAGATGTACAGCTTAGTGCATTTACACTAGGACCTTTCCCCCATCGCAAGCCTTGCTTGGCTGCTTCTTTAGACCTTTGTAGGGTGGGTCATGGTGGGACCGAGGGACTGATCCTCCTCACCCACGTCCCACCAGGCATCCAGGCAACTGTCTCCCTCAGCTTCTGCGGCCATCCAGGTTTGCCCACCAATGCTGAAGCAGCAGAGCACAGGCTTGGATCTCTCCCTGTTTGCTACAGGGAATACACATGGATGGCAGGAGCTAGTTTTGTACCCTCTGGGTCTAATACAATGAGATATTATTCCCCTTTCGAGGTAACATCTGGGGCTATGGTAAAATCAGCTAATTGTCATAGAGCCATATGCTAGCAAGGTGACTCAGTTGCTTCCCTCCTGGTGCCTTCTGCCTAGTGCAAGGTCACCACAGCTCCCTCAAAACACTCTCTATCCACTTAATCATATCATTTTTTTCTCCTTTCTTCAGAAAGCAGTTGCTTCATTGTGGCACTTGGGCTTCACAGGGAAACAGCCTCATTCATTCAGTAATGAATAAGCCCCAAGATAAAAAACCATGGGGAGTTTTTATTTTCCTACTGTTAATTGTACCAGATATGCAAATCTCAGCTCAGAAGAACATTTAGCATTTTTCACTGCAACAATGGTTTTTGCAGAGAAGTTCTTCAGCCATGAAAAGCTAGCAAGTAAGAGCCTGGTAACTGTAAATTTCTGTTATGGATTTCCCTAATGGAAAGCTGTAGCAAAGGGCTTTTTGAACCTCTATATATCTATCTCTATTTCTATCTGTATCTCTATCTATCTATACATCTATATTTATCTGCTTCAGAGCTTAACCCCAGCTGTGGAGTGCTGCCAGCAGGGTGCTGTGTTCTTGGGTGGAAGCTAAGGTTTGGCAACTAGTCTGATGTGAAAAGAAGTTGCAAATCACAAACAAACCTGGATGACATCAGCCAATACATACATCAATCGGCTGAAAGATGACAAATTTTTAATTTGAAAAGCATTCCTTCTTAAAATTCATGCTTTAGAGGACAGAAATTCAAACACATTGCCTTTGCTGTCCAGAATTCACGTTAGGTAATGAGCACCAGAGCGTTTTCATTGACAGCCTTCCGAGAAACTTCATGCTGTTTGAATACTGTGATACTTATTCCAAGTTTCTTGAGAGACCTAATGGCATATAAACAACTAGCCAGTATGTAAAGAAAGACACTCGAGATTGCATGAAGTTTGTATAGTGTTTTCTCCAGAAAGTAAGCATTTTCTGCAAACAAAGGGAGTAAAACCAACAGGCAACTTCCAGGCAGTTGAGGTTGCTTTGTAGAGCCTCAAAAAAGCTTGCTTGAGGGAAGCACCTTCTGTTACAGACAAAAGAGTTAATTCACCAAAGCTATGGAAAGAACTCTCTTCCCCAAAGAAAAGATCTAATGACCCCTATAAAGACAGCCATATTGTGATGCTGTAACCTGATTAGAGGGAAAAAGGGTCTTTGTGTCTTTTAGTCTTTACACTAACAGGAAAATAAGGTGTTCTGCAATAAATAGGAAACCTTTTTCTAAAGCTTTATGGTCTTCTGTGCTGTTTTACAAAATACCCTATACGTTACTCACCTCAAAAAGCCACACAATTAAAGTGAAGTGATTCTTCTCTTTCCAAACGTCAGGCTGGCTGGGAGAGCAGGGTTAGAGATAGGAAAGCCAAGAAGCCGCTCCTTTGAAGCAAGCAAACGTGATACTCTTATTTTAAAGCAATTGCTGTGCGTTTGGGGCACAAGGAGATGGGGGAAGTTTCTTGCAGCAGGACGAGTGCCTTCGGATCAATCCACAAATGGCCTTTGGGTGGGCACACAGGGTCAGGGACAGCTGCCCCAAGTGACTGCAGATGTTGGCCCCCATGCTTTAGGGAGGAGATGACTAAAAGAAAACAGGCAACTGAGCAGAATAAAGAGGGAAATGAGATAAACTAGGCTTGCCCATTCTTATAAACACAAAAATAATGGCAAGGGGCAATCAGTAGATGGGGGTTTTTATGTTTGCCATGTTTTAAAGGAGATACATGTTCAGCCAGGGACTGGTGGAACTCATCCCAAGGCATTTTGTGAAGTTTAGCATGATTTTTAAAATAGCATTTATTTATACTGAAAGAAAAATCAGAACTTTTTTAAAAACAGACATCCCGCTACTTGATAAAATAGCAGGTATGGAAGGGAACTGTTGTATTTCAGAGTGTAAACCTAGGAAAAAATTGTCCTTTGGGAGAGCAGTTCAAGAAAATAGCCGTGTGATGCAGGGCTTTTAACTCCCTCCTCTAATGCAGTTCATACCAACCACTTTTAAAGAAAATTAGAGTTGATGGACCATTATGTTTAGTCCCTGTGACTCCTGGGAGCCAATTTGTGTTATACTATGCAAGCTTTTTTACAATTACAGACAGTGGTAATGCCATACCTGGTAGGTGCCTGTTGTTTAAATGAAGGGAGATGAGGTCTATTAAAGATCTGGTAATTTCATAAAGAGGTGATGTATTTGCCTGCAAGAAAAAAAATCCCTATATTCTGCCTTTTTCAAATGCTCTTAGGATGAAAAGGGAAAATAGGAGGCTCTAAAGAAAGAGCTAGAATTCCAGGAAAATGCTGGGCTAAGCCACAGTTTGCAGGGACACGCACAGAAGCAGCTCCAAGTCTCGTTATCAGTGGCTTTCCTTGGAAGGCTGGGGACAGAAGGAGCAGGAGGCAGGGCAAGGTGTTGTAGCGACCTCTCTGCTCTTCCTTTGTAGGTGGCTTAAGAGTGAGCACACTCTGGTCGGGGAGCCCCAGGACAAGAAAGGCTGACAATTTCATGCAATTTAGGTGAATTAGACTTTCCCTTGGTGTGTTCACCACTAAGCCCCTTTTCTGGTAGAGGTTTTGCTCTCTGGAAGTACAGTTGCCTTTCAGAGGACAGCCTTGTCTGGTGGCGAGGTGAATGTCTGTCTATTGCTATGATGATCTATCCTTACCTGTATTTGCAGAGATGGATAATTTTCCATCAACTAGACATCAAAGCTAGAGAGATGCCTATTTCCAGCTGGCAAGAGGAGAGTGCAAAGAATGTTTGAGAGAGTGACAGATTTTGCTGTCTTCAATGAGTGTAAAACCTGAGGGTGTGAAAAGGGGCTCACTGGAAGGAGACATCTCCCACAAATATTTGTCTGTGATCATCCTATCTAACAGACCCCACTTACTCCTTTGTTTTTAGAGAGTGATCTGAAAAGCTGCATTTAACGTGTTCTTTTCCCACAAGAATTGAAGGGTATGGGAAAAAAAAAAATAATTAAATACATGCAGTGCATCCTCCTCAGCTTTGACTTGCAACCAAAACTATATTTCCCCTGGAATTAAACAAGGTGAGTGGTCTGGATCAACACATGATCAACAGACCATCTTAGCATTTCGCCTTCTAAAGGTGACAACTGATGCATATTCTGTAGGGCAGCATCAACAGGGCAGGGTATACCAGGCCCCAGAGAGTTACACCTTACCACTAACAAACTTTGTATCTAGGTAGGGTTAAACCAGATAGCTAGTTTAAAGCATTTCTCTCTGCTGTCACTGATGCTACTGAATTATAGATAGATACACGCTAAGCCTCTAGGTATGACTATAAACACAAATATTAAAGTTATGAATTATTTACTTGTGCTGAATGAAATTTGCTAAGTATTCAGGCGTGTTCATAGAGATGATAAAAAAAGAAATCCCTCAAACTTATGCCATCATCAGTCAGTCCCTCCAAAACATGATAAGGTGAAGGAGATAGCAAGCAGTAGGGGAATTCTGAGGAATATCAGAAGGGAATAGCTTGAAGAAAACAAGGGCATCCAACAGTACTTCTAGTAAAATGGATGCTGATTGTTCTATGAGTGTTTTCCACAGATAATGAACAGAGAAATTTTGACACAAAGTTAATTACAAAAAATAGGACTGCACTCTAATGGCTAATTACTACCATGTAAGCTGACAAATGGCAAAGCCTCCCAGTTTCACTATTAATAAGATGCATCCAAAAGCTTGAATTAAGATGCCAATCTAGAGAATAAAACACATGCAAATATCTTAATGCTTTGCGAAGCCCTCTCAGCACCCAGGTTTATCTTGGTAATTGTGCTCTTGCGCCTGATCTGCCCCTTTATCCCCATGTCAACAGGCAGCTCATTAATCAAAGCTCCCACTTTGTTTTTCTTCTCATTTGATATCACAGCAGGGCATTTCTCTCAGCAAAATAATTTGAGTAAACAAGAATATACACTGGGCTGGAAACGTCTGCCCTTAGAGCGAGCTTCTGGGCAGCACGTCTGATGAAAAACAAACTCAAAAAGGCAGGGTGGGCACAGATGAGTATTGGGTGACACCTCCTCCTCCTCCTCATGTGGAAGTGCCCTCACATGGGAACGGTGAGGGAGTTGCAAAATGCTCATTAAAAAACCCACAAATATTTATGCCAGAGCCAGGGTAAGCAGCCATTACCTCCCTGAAATACATCATTAGGGCCATGAATGTAAAACCAATAAAGCAATTACTCTCATGGAAAGCTGATGTTTACTATTTTAGGCTCTGAGTCTCTTCTCAGCAGTCACAGGGATAAGAAAATCAGCTGCCCTTGCAGTTGTGTTGCCTTAAGATATTATCCTTGACAATATTATAAATAAATGAACTACAGCAATAAGCGCAAATTGCTGCCAGTACCATCGGGATCATCTCCTTTTCTCTGCTTCTCATGCTTGCCAGACATGAGCAACAAATACATGTTGTCGCACACCGTGAGACTGAGAAGAGGGGATGAAGCACAGGATCTAAAACCACCTATGTTAAGTCATTAGGCTTCAGTCACACCAGCGCCTCAACCACACGTGTCCTCCAAGAAGTAAAAATCCCTCCCCAGCTAGTTCATTGAAAGTCATTGCTGCATCCTTAACCAGCAGAAACTTCCTACCCATGTATCAGCTACTTGATAACCTCTGGAAACTCAAAAGGCAGGCAGCAGATGGGGCAGCTCCTATCAGGCACCTCTGACATGCAGCAGCAGCAATCCTAACCCAATGCTCATGGTTGCATTTTGGATTAAGTGGTGTGAAACAGGGTCCTCCCCACTGCTCGTGCAGTGCAGGCATTGTTACTGGTCCTTAAAGCTCTGCAAATGAGCATCGCAGTTCTTTTTGATGGTAGAAACACCTGGTTTTCCCTGCAGTTTAGGGGTTACCTGCATCCAATATTGCTTTTAGACTAAGAGAATTTTTTGCTCTGAGCAGCGTTAACTGCTTTAAATCCTACTTTTGCTCTGGCTTGAAAAAACTTGATTTTGTTTAATAGAGGGGAAATGCTGGGGAGTGAAAGGAGGAGAAAGAAAAAAACTGCACTAATAATTTCTGAGTAATTAAACTGGCATGGTCAAGAACTGGAGAACAAGGCAGATGAGGGCTAATTCTAACTCTAAACCATTACCAAAACCTATTTTCCACAGCAGCAGGAAGTCAATGACGTAAGTGGAATTTTCTACAGCCTAAGGAACAGGATAATGGAGGTTGACATGTGAATATCTGGAACTGCCTTAACAGGGTTTAGCCATAGGTTTATAAGTAAGATTCTTTTCCTTTTTTGATTTGTTTTTTTGATTTGTTTTTTTCTGTTATTATAAATATAGCTGTTATGTTATCTTGAAAGTAATAAAACCTTTTATATCACATTTGGGTTTATATTAACTGTTAATGTTGCTCTTTGATCTGGTTGGAACTCAAACTAGCATGTTCCTTCCATAAAAGCTTTTGTGCACTAAAGGATTGAAGTGGCGAGGCAAAAAGAAGGTGTCGTAACATTTTTAGTTATGAAGTATAACACATTCTATGTCTGTTTTAGTGTCTGACAGTGGCCTTTCCATCTGCTATCACAGCAGTCCGACAGACTGAGTTTTTTTACTCTGTATCTCCTTCTTGCATTGTAAAAGAAATAAGGAGATGGGTGACTACACTGGGCAAAGTTAGGACTTTTACTTCCCTACAGCAAGTGCACCAGCAAGTGGACCTGTGTCAACATATCTTAGCACATCCGAGCTGCAGAGCTAGCTAATTACCAAAGGAAATTAGATGAGGATTTGGCCTCTGCTCCTGGAGCAATGTACTAAAATGATGTTTGCACCTTGGGTTTCTGGCAAAGCCACAGCTGATGCCATATACACATCTCAAAATATCATTGCAGACTGAGGGCATTAAACTGTATGGTATTTAAATGTGTATCACAGCCCAAATGTTTCATGTACATGTTTTAATACTATCAGACTTCTTTCCTCAGGAATGGCTATGACATATGGAGGCAAGTTCATTTTTGGAAGAAGTAGTAAAAGTTTCAGAAAGAAAATGTGTTAAAAGGAGGGTGGGGTTTTTTTGGAACACCATGATTTAAAACCTCTTCTCCAGCCACATTAAAAAAAAAAAAGTTGCAAACTTAATTGCTGTGGCTCCATTTTACACAGACTGCATTTATATATAACAGTTGTGATTGCTGCCTGCTGATTGATTAATCTTTGCTCAAGCACTGCTTTTTTTTTTTTTTGTTTGTGGTTTGTTTTTTTTTAATCTTGCAGCTGCCTCTGCAAGTGCTCTTCATCCTGACTTGCCTTACTCTGTGCTTGTAGGCCATCACCTAGCAAAACCCTGACACCAGCTGAAGTCTCTGAAATATGAAGCAAACAAATTCCCCATAACACAGTGGTTTTATAACTTAAGGTTTTCTTCACTTGAGCTTTCTGGACTTGCAGCCCAGAGGAACTGATGACTTCCAAGGGCTGGAAGAGAATTGGTCATTTGTAATCGGAGGGAGAGAAAGCGATGTCAGAAACATCCTGACCTTCAAGTGCCAACAAGAAAGATGAGTTTTGAGTAAGATATTGGCTACTCTATAACCGTCTGGGATATGGTACAGCTGATCTCCATCACAGGGAGGTGCTGAGGTAGCGGAGGGAACATACAGGACAATGTGTAGTCCAACAGGAAATATTCTATCAAGTTCAGCATGCAATTGGGGGAGAGGAGGAATACTGAAAACATGACCCTGCTAGATTTTATGTAACAGCATGAAATAGGTGGGAAATCAGTGTTTACCTGACTTTGACATTTAGTATTTGATAATAGTACAGTTTTAGATGAGGAAAAAAGATTTGGCTTTTAAGTACCTTTATTTTTCTCACTGTCAGTATCCCTCTGTCACAACCAATTAAGACCTCTTGCTGTTTCCCACATCTGTATCTTATAGATACCACCAACAGGGAGAAGTTATTAGACTCCTTATGCAAGTGACTGTGTTTTTCCCAACTATTTATTATCTGTCTCTTGATACACACAATGTGCTAGGATGCATTCCCAGACAGAGCCATCAGATGCATCTTGAAACAGTTGAACAAAAAGACTATTTAAGTGCATCAAATCAAAATAACTGCTTGCACAAGGAAGTACCTAGCTGCATTCAGGGTGATGGTTTGCATATGTGTATATGGATACCTTGAGAAAATAATGAAAGAAACTTAAGGTTTGAAACTGCAGCTCACTAGATAAAATGTAGGATTAGCAAGAGCATTTCGTTACATACTAGCTGCATTCTGCAACTTAATCTTATGGACATTTCTCCCTATTTCATTAAAGATCATCAAGAAGCAGCAGCCACAGGTCCCCACTTAGTATGTATGACGCACCAGAAGAAAATAACATTGCACTAACACACTTCAAAGACCTAACACAAGTGTGAGACAAATTATTGCAGAAATACAATTGTCTCCAAGCTGCTATTTAAGGATCAAAACTTCCACACAGGGTATCACAGCATGACAGAAAATAAAGACATGAGAATGGATCACTGTTTTGCATCTTCTTCAAAGCATAACACCTCTAGAAACATAATTCTCCTTACCTTCATGCTGCAGCACTGGCTTAGGAGTAATACAGAAAGGAAAAGTGCCACCTCTTAAATCACCAACGTCACTTACTATAACACTTAGGTTTTCTTTGGAAGTTTCCCAAAGGTAGACCAGCCCTGAAAGCTACATTACTTTAAGATGTGGCAAGATCAGAGTCTGAGACACGATGGCTGCAACAGACATTACCATCTGCAGCCATCACCACTCCTTAGATTACATACACAGTATAGTATGTGGAGGTGTAGAGAGCCATTCTCTGTATGTCTTTCCTGTTAGTTCAGCCAGATATAAACAAAAGCTAATCTTTGACTACAGATTCCTTTCACAATTTGAATACCATCAAGCAACTTCCGACAGTGACTTGTTTCCTATGATGCTTTTTAGCAGAGTTAGTGTAGGAAACCACACTGGCTAATTTTAAAGCAAGGGAGGCTGCGAGGAATGAAACTTACCAAGTTCTGGTCAAACCTAGATCTTAGCAAGGTTACTGCTTAATGCTTGACTAGCCTTTAGGGGACTTTTAAATCAAAGTGAGTAAAGAAACCGAAGTTCCAAGTGCAAGACAGGAAACAGAAAAGGGCAGTGTAAATGGAGAAGTTCTTACTCAGAACAAAACAGAACAGGCTGGGATAAATTTTTTCCACGGGATAAAATGCAGACATGCCAGCAATGTCATCGTAATGCAAAACAAAGCTCTGGAAGTTTATTGCACCAAAAACAAACAAACCAGCAAACCCAGTGTGCTTTATTTCATAATCTCTACTATCTTCCTCCTCCAGGGATCAAATCCACATCTGGTATAAAATACCATTTTATTATCGCAACTGCGCTACACGAATTTACTGAAATTTTGCATCTGTCCTTTCATGCTAAGAAATGTTTTTGGGATCCATGCTACCCAACATCGGATACAGTGTTCTTTGGCACCCATACTTGGGTCACCAGAAGCTGTCTAAGTGTGGAGCAGCACAGCACACAACACTGCCATTTTCTGCATCTTCCAGCGTTTGGCCTTTTTAAGAGACTTTCATAGCACAATTACTGTATTTTGGGTTTGGCAGGAAAATAGCTCTGGGCAGGTGTAAAGGAAGCTTGGACTGGGTCAGGAGAAATATGGCCAAGAAAGGAAATGAGTTCAGTCTGGGAAAGAAATTAGGACAAGGACATAGAGATCAGTAGGCCCAGAAGTGGGGCTGAAGCAGAAAACAAATGGAAGGGGAAACCCAGAAAGGATGCAGCAGAGGGATGGTGGGGGGTGAAGAGGAAACACACATGTTCAGGGAGTAATTAGGTGACTGTGTTAATGAAAAGGAAACGGAGAAAATCCAAAACAACATGAGAAAGATGTAAAACAATTTTTTTCCCCTCAGCCATACACTGAAAGCTCTTCTTGCAAAGAAAAAGAAAAAACTGCATCTATCTGAAATTTCCAGTGCACGTGAAATATAAGAGTCTTCATTCACAGCCTCTGGTCTGAGACATTTCATTTTTAATGACACAGATGTGAGAATCATACGGGATTTAGGCTTATAATCTATTGTTAATAAGTGCTTCTAAAACACATAAACACTATGCTATTCTCCTGTGTGAAGAATTGAACCATTATTCCCTAAGCACCTAGGGAAAGAGTTGTTTTTAATTTGAAAATAAGCTTCTTCACTGGAGTACACTTTTTGCTTCTGAGTGGTATGTTTGACACTGAAATATCTACCTTTCAGAATCATTATGGTATACTAAAAGTTATCACCTTACAAGCTTTTGCTCATAAAAAAGAGGAGGCGGTGGGGAAAAATGACAATTTATAAAACAAGAGACCAGAGCTTAAATTCAATTCAGAGATTTATAAAGTGACTCTCCCTAGTTTCTCAATAACATGAGGATTGTCTCAAGTTTCCACTTCCAGCTCAAAACGAACTCCAAAATAAAGTTAATACAATCATCCTCCTGGTTCTGATCAATCATACCCTGTCTCTGATGGCAGACAGAGGTGCAGGAAAACCCACTACAGGCAATTACAAAACGCCTTCAAGGCAGTCTCTGGTTTAGAGGGAGTTCCTGAAGCAACATACTCGTGTCTTTTTGAAACTCTTATTTTGGGCTTTCTTTAAATCCTTCCTATTGTTTCACTGTTAACAATTTGCATAGGGTAAAAGTGGGATGAAAACCTAGTCTGATATTGAAATGGAGAAGTCATGTTTGAAGCTATGCCTTACAGCAAGGACTCATTTCCAATTTGCAGTTCCTACATGCCCTGTTGCCTTGTATTTCTTTGTCTGTAAGGGGCTGAAATGAAAGAGGGGAAATAGTCTGAATGGAAATGAAGTCATTCTATTTATCGCACTGTTTTAAATAATGTTATATGAGAAATAACAGGACATTGATGTTGTCATGTCAAAAGAGAAATTTTACCATGTCAGGAAACTGCTGTGATACAGAGATCACTCCTTTCTCAAATATAAATGTTCTGCCTCAAAATAGGAACAGTTAGTCTTTTTGTGTTGTGGCTTTTTTAGTTTTGGTGGTTGGTTGTTGTTTTTTTTTTTTTAAAGAGGGTTGCCAGAATTATTCAATAAGGTAAAATAGCCTATTTTTCCCTGTTCAGAATTACCAAACTGTTTCTATTGAAGTAAATAGTAAATAAAACCGCCAGAAAGCAGACCTCCAACAGGGAAAATTTCAGCTCAGTATTTAGGTTTGATGTTCTTAGAATAAATGAAAACCGTAAGCACCAAGACACTTAGCAAATGTAAGAGGAAGTAGTCCAGTCATCCACCACTTTTTTTGCCCTGCCTAAAACTGCCTCTCAAGACACAGTTTCTAATAGCATCAATTCATAGCTTCATCTGCTGAAAGGAAAAGTAGCTGCACTGAAGGCAAGAGGTCTACATCAGTTTTTACATACAACAGATGGACATCCAGCTAATTTTGGTGATACTGGTATGCAAATATTTGTTTATGGGGAGTTCTTCCGCAGCAAGAGGTACAGCTCATTTCTAATACATAGCTTGTTTCATCAGAATATCTTCCGGATGACTACCTGCCTCAAAAGGTGCTGTTCTATCCAGGCATTTTCTCTGAACAAGGCTGCCATTCTTCTCTGCAAGCACTCGTAGGAAGCCTGCAGATGATTATCTTGTACACAGAAGTATTTTGACATTTTATCAGATTAACTGGATATGTCTACTTGAGCGGTTTTTAAATTACGGCTGTGAGATGTGATCATAAATAGGGTAACTGGAGAAGCTGGTGGCTCATTGCAGGGCAAAGGGGCTGCCCGTGGGAGCCAGGACCTAGTGTCTCAAGTGGGACAGGTGGTAGCAGTGGTCCCCTTTAGCCAGAGCTCCTGGGTGTGGACTCCAAGTATGGCCAGGGCTGGGTCTGAGGAACATCCTTCCAGGCCAGCTGGCACAAAATGGCACCAACATGGCTCGGAGGGCTATGTGCTCCCAGGGTCTGGCCTTTGGCGTTTCCACACCCACCATAGCATTGGCTTTTTTGGTGAATCGATGTCTTTTCAAGTCTGATAAGCTGCAACTTTAAAACAACTTCTGTCTACTGGGCCCAGTGAAGAACTCTGATAATTAAACCCATTACCTGGACTTGCAAGTAATAATTTTGTAGTTCTCCAGCACCATCCTCCCTGAAGCGAGTGCAGTAGCAGCTGTAGAACGCCTGAGTAATGGCGATGTTGAACCTTCTCCGTCCTAATGAGGCATGAGTGGTTCTGAGCCCAAAGCACTGCCCAGCACCTTTAGGAACAGCAGAAACATACAGTTACCCATCTCCAGGGATGGAGACAGTTTTATGTATGTGTAAGCTGATGCGACTTCTGAAGCTAAGATACGTTTAGCACATTTTGGCTAACCACCTCCTGGTCCTAAGAGAAATATCACAAACTCCTGTATTACAGGGTTCAAATGACAGCCCAGAGGCCAAACTTTGGCTTGTGAGACAAAACTGAGTGACTTGCCAAATAGGCTGAGAGGAGAAGGAGCCCACAGGAGCAGTGAAACCACTGGAGATAGGTTGTTACCTGTATATGGCTGGGCTTGAAAAAACTGCAGCACTCCCCCCTCTCCTGATCACAACCTTGTGGAAGGGCAAAGCCAGAAGCCACCAGTGAGATGGAAAACCTATGCTCCCACCCTGCCTGTCACACACACAGACCACCAACACCCCAACAGGACGCTGCTACTAGTCCACCCACTTTAATCTTTCCCCATCTGGTCCCCTTTATCTTATTGCTGACCAGCCTTGCTTCATGGAGTAAACAGGAGGACCTTCATTTTTGCCATGTGCAGCTAACAGATCTGGATACCTTGTCTGTGGCGGAACCACAGGGAAGCAAATCCATGAAGCCTGCAGTGATATGGGAGGTCTGATCAGAGATATGTGAAGTTCAGAATTCAGCGTATCGATCACAAAGAGGTGGCAATACAGTCGATGCCGTACAGCTGGTGGAAAAATCAAAACTGCAGCTCTGTTGAAAACATCAGTATTTCAACATTTGCTCTAATGGGGATAAGGTGCTTAAATATCACTTTCTGTTTGGTTGGGCTTCTTTGGAATGGAGAGCTCAGGAAAAAAAAAATAACATGATGGCTATATTTCATTTTTTCTTTTGTGATGAGAGCCACCCTGAGCAGCAGGTCTGCAGGAGACTGTGACAGAGCCGTCCCCCAGGGCCCCCCGGCAAAGCTGGGGGAAGCAGCAAGCTGGGAAGAGAGGTGGGGGCAAACAGCATCCCTTGGAAAGCGACAGCACCAACGGTCAAGGCAGCAGCACAGACCACAGCATAACCCATGGGGCGCCTCAAACCATCCAGAGGCTTCTCCAGGGGAAAACTGCAAGTTCAAGAGAACACTGCAGTCACTTGAAAACAACTTGATGCCTTCTCTCTCAGAAAGCAGGCATCGCACCGGGCAGATTAAATCCTAATTGAGTTTTCTGTTATACGTGCATAAGAAGAAAGGAATTGGATACAGCTTTACTGCACATAAGTGTATGCAAAGCATAAATAGAAGGCACAACTGTGATACTGTTAAGCACAAATATAAAACATTCTTTGGAAAAATAGATTTTTGGACATGACTACACCCTCAGCTATTGCTGAAACTGGTTGTGCACCTAGAAACTGTCACAGCAGAGCAGGCTGGGGGGGTTCTCCCAAAGGCGGGCAGATGCTCGGGGAAGGGTTATCAGACAGACCAAAATCTGGCTGTTAACTGTGGAGCACAGACCTGCCTTCGACCAAGCCATTTTGCTGAAGCTGGCAATTACACACACACACATATAAGCACACACAAAGGGATGTCACAGCTGAGCTACCTGGCTGAATTTGCCCCACAGAGAGAACCGAGGCCAGGCAATGGGGCTGCAAAAGCCAATCTGCAGCAGAGCTCAAAGGGGTCCCCACAAAAAGCCCTGCTCAGTGGAGAGGTAGGCTCCTTGCCAGCTTTTAAAAGGCTGCCTTTGAGGGGAAAGCCCCTTTGTGTTTATGCAAAACAATTAGCTCGGAAAGGCTTCTTCTGAGATGCAAAAGGTGACAGCTGCTGTGCCAGCCCAGGGGCTGAGGAGCAGACACAGAGTGGCCACTCGCAGCCCTGCAGCTTGCCTTAGGGCTTGCAAGAAGGATTTTGTCTCCTCTGTGAAACGTACAGAACGCTGACATAAAGCCAATTACTAGTTGGGTTCTTTTGTCAATTTTCCTGTATGCTTTCAGGAAAAAAAAAAAGGCAAGAAACAAAAAATCCAATTATTAAAACAGTACCATTTTCTCCAGCTGAAGAGCTTTACCTAGCAGAGACCAAATGGGTTTGTTTCCGCTTCCCTTGTGTGGCTTTCCTTGTTAGAGAATCCAATTGGAAATCATTAGTGGAAATAGTAGTAGGAAAGGCTAATGGCTTTAGTCATTCATACGCATCAGTCACCGGATATTTCAGAAGCTGCTACTCGGAGCACTGTTAATGTCATTTGCAATATGCTATTTGATGCTGTCAGCCCCCCCGGATTGGCACAATATGGTGAACAGCAGCAGCTCCATCCCCACCGGCTCACGAGGGCCGAGCCTTCGGCCTCCCCACTCCCACGCCAGCTGCCCTCCTCCTCTCCGCCAACACACCATCCGAAGGAGGATGAGGATAATGACCTTCGTGAGGGAACAAAAGACTCACTTTGAGCACACTGATGTAAAGTACTATTTCCAAAGCAACTCCTCCATCACAACTGTATGCCAGTCCTCCGCACTGCTCTGGTTAATCTCAAAACCAGCACTTGAAGACCCATCTGCTGGAGCAGCATCCCCCCCGCCCCCCAAGATTTGGGGACCTCATCGCAGTTAGCACCGCTATCTTAAAACCTGCTGAGATACGAAGGATCCCTGCGCAGAAGTGCCAAGTCTGTGCTAGAAGAGAATGCCTGTGGCCACGGAGAGTTAACTCTGCTTTCCTGCAACATGACTGCCCCTGGAAAATGACACTCTCACTACGCATACAGATGTTCAAAGAAAGACTTCATCACTTCCATATTACCATAGGCTTTCTGAACGCGTTCTCTTAATCCCCTGATGAATCTAATCACGGGGGGGGGCATTTGATGAAAGCAAGAAGGATTTCAAATACATACACTCAACACCCCGTCGCTGTTTCCCAGGGCTGGGGAAGAGTGCCTGTGCGAGGCAGTTCACTTGGTGGTGCCTCCATTTCAGTCCCCTGGGAATTAAACCTGGATCTTATCTTTAACGAGATGTTCACATGAGAATAAATGGCGTTGCCAGAAATAAAAATAAACAAGCCATATCACATTTTTCCTAGGTGTAATTTTCAAGGAATTTAAAAGTTAATCCTGAGAAATTGAACTCAGGAGAAATTTAATCCCTGTCCCCTGTTAAAGAGCCTGGTTCCTGCTGATATCATCAAGGGACATTCTCTCTCAAATGATAGTGACTGGTCTGCTTCCATACATATTATTTAATCCATTGCTCCACCACATGAGACTTAAAATGCAATTTATTGCTATGAAATACATAATCTCTGATGTAGATGTAATTGCTTTCCTCCTTGTTATTGTGCTTTAGAGTGCAATATGCATATAAAGAAAATATAATGTATTTTCTCTCACTAGAGACTTCATATGCATTCCAGTCCAAACTGATCAGCACAATTAAAATTGATGTAGAAGAGCAGAAAATCCTTTTTTTCAGTGAAACAAATGTATATGAGATGTACTCTTCAAAGAACATTTTTCCTGTTTTATCCTACATACTCTATGCATAATCTGTATTCAAGATGTAGGATAATTTTCTGTGCCTCAGGATGCATTTGATGTATTTTTAAAGTAATAATGCATGATTATGGGATAGGAAATGGCAGTTTCCTCTCTCGGAGCTGTCTGGAATTCTAGATTGCAACAGTACAGTATCTTTCAGTCACTACTAGTCTGATCTGAAAGATCATCTGTTTCCCTCAATAGTATAGGCTGAAATGCTAACCCAAATTTTTTTTCTAGTTACCACACCACTGGCATTTTTTTCTCCAAGTCCGCTTGAAGGGACTGTGTGTCCTAGAGCTGGGAAGAATTGGAGATGTTATAGTCTTAGATAGGTGAGAGCCAGCTCCCCCTGTTAGCCCTCCAATTTCAGAAGAAATGGGGGAATAAATTTTCAGCACCATTTTGGGACTGCAGTCTGTACAATCTCTGTGCGACAGAGCAGACTGAAAGGTTGCTTTGCTGGGTAAGCATTTGAAATCCAGATGGACTGTACTCCCAATTACATGCATTTTAAAAAGTCCATAGGCTTCTCATAGGCAATTTCATGGGGGAGAAATAAAAGAAAAAAAAATCAAGCTAATAAAATACATTAATTGTGACTATTTTACCAAGCATTACTAATTAATCCACTCAACAGCCCCATGGGATAAATCACTGTGATATCCTGTGGCTAATTTGCCAGTACATCTACACGTTTCTCCAATTGTCTGCCCAATTTACAGAAAAAATTTACTTCAGCTTGGACATACTGCTTCCCCAAAGTGATTATTGATACTTCACCCATACCTAAAGAATAAAAATGACAAAGAGGACAAAGAGTTCCACTTTAGGAACATCTTTATTCCTTCAAGCTCACAGCCCTAAAATCCTTTCCTCATTATACTGAGGAGAGAAATGGCCTTGAAATTCTATATTTGAAGGATGCTTTTTAGTTAAAAGCACAGGAAGACCAATTTTTTGTGGCATAAGAAATTATTCAGACATAAAACCAGGACAGGGCTTTAAAAATACTGATGTTAGAAGTCCGTGTTTCACGAGATTAATCCTCCTGACTCTTTTGAAATTGCTTTCATGAGTAGGAGTTTGCAAGAGTGCGTCCAAAGTATGTCTTAGTTGCAATCTGAAAGGGAAGCACTGCAGCTCACGCAAACACAGTCACACCAAACTTGCTAAATCAGGCAAGGCAATGCTGTTTTCTCATGGACCACCAATGTCAGATTTTACCTAGTTCCTTTAATTGGCTATATAAAACTCTGTGCTATTTGGCAGACACTGATAACAGTATCCCAGCTAGTTTTCTTAAGCAAATAAGCTATAAATCATACTTGATCAAGATAACTAATCAGCAAATGGTTTTTACATAAGATTCTGAATGCTAGTAATCTTGCTAATTTACCATTTATTGCTGCAAAACCCATGTTCCCACTCCTATATGGGTGACACTGGCAATTAGAGGAACCTCAGTGGCATTCAGCATTAGGCTGCTTCTCAGCACAGAGAGGAGCCCAGTTTTCACCTTCCAGGTTCAGAGAGCCTTCCCAACTCCAGCAGGAACCTGGTTTTGCAAGAACCATCACTTTATTGTGGTGTTTCTAGCCTGGTTTCCAGGAGATTTCAGCAGGCAAATTTCACCTTCATTGAAATGTCCCCTTATAATCCACATTAAGTATGACCTTCCAACCTTTTGCTGTGCTGGCTGCATCAAAAAAGTGCTGGATCTATGATGATTTACACAAATAATCAAATACCAAAATTTACTGGTTTGGTTTTTTTCCCCTCACCTTTCACGTGTTGCCTTTGATGTTGCAGCCTCCCTGTGCAGGTGCAATAACAGCCTTGATCAAAAATGGTGTATAATATAACTGAATTTTCCAGCTCTCATTGGGCTCTGCAGGAAGATATGATGTGAACATGCCTATGAAAACCTACCCAGGATATGAAAAGTGCTTTTACACCTACCCAAGAGGCCAGGTATTTACAATTGCCTGCTCCTTATAGTTTTTGGAGGTTTGTATCCCTGAGATGAAGAACAAAAGCTCATGGCTGGAATACAGTTCATAAGACTTTCCTATGCCAGTTTCTCCCCTCCATTTTTATCTTTACCAATAATGGCATCATTACATGATTTAATATAGTGCTGAATATTCTATGTAGTAAAACTAGACTCTGTTAATTTTGAAAGATGGTTTCTATCAAGCAAAGCTATATTGCATTGCTACTGTGCCTCAGAGAGCTGCTGAAAGGCAAGATCTGAACAACAGGAAGAAGTACGACATGCAGGGACCTTGTCCAGACACCCCAATTAAAGTCTTAAGTAGTAAGTTATTACGACATATTTATAGAAATTTAGCATAAAATATATATCTGCCAGCAATCCTTTGGGAGTTCATTATAATCTCAATGAGCTATGGAAAGTACAATTGTTCCACAAAACCAATAAATTTGATTGAAAATTGGTTTAACATTTCAATATTTCACACTGAAGACAGACATTATGTTTTCTTATTCTTCATGTAAAATAGGAAGAAGAATTTAGACCAGGCAGTTTGATATTTGGGGTTATTGTTTCATGTGTTTTTTTTAATGTTCTCAAGAATAAAAAATAGCCTGTGACCCATGCTTAAGAATCGATAAAACAGATTTAGGTTTGTTGTAGTAAAAAAAACATTAATGGGATTTACTCTACACTCCTACACTTAGGAAATAATATTTATTCAACCAGAATAGGATCGCTTAGGTGTAAGGAAATTGTCACTTAAATATATCTAGATGCATATAAAAGGATGAAACATCAGGTACAATCAAATAATAAAAATTAACTACCAAAACCACACCCTTTCATGCCAGCATACTACTCTACAGGAAGTAGGAAGCAATAACTATTACATTCCTTTCAACAATTTTTGTCTGTCTAGTTAATTTGTTGTTTGGTTATAAAAAGGAAGCAATCTTCTTGGGATTTTCAATACATCTGTATTTTAGACTTTCTCTGTAAGGCACGAGGGTTTCACAGATTCAGTCCAAAAGTACTCTTCATTAATGTCCTTAGCTTTAATTAACCTGAAGCCCACCTGAATGTCATCATCTGTGGAAATTGTAGCAGGATCACGTGGTAGCAGGAGGTGACCATATAGTATTGCCTGGCAACATGTTGCTGGGCCCCAAAATATTGCATTTTGGCCCTCTGTCCTGGCACCCAAGTAAAACTGGGAAGGGAAGTATGGTATTAGCCAACAAAGCAGCAAATCAAAGAAAGATCCTTCACCTGATACTGAAGTTTTGCTGTCCATCAGCTACAGCTGAAGGAGAGCAGGTCCTCAGTGCCACCTGTTCCCCTGCAGAAGGGCTCAGGGCAGATGTGGAAGGCCGGGGACAAAGGGCTCAGGCTCAGACATGGTGGGAGAATGTGATCTTTTCTAGTCCCTCCTGGAAAGCAGCATCTGGGAGGAGGGGTGATTCTGTGGGTGTCTGCAGCACATGCACCATAGCCTCCAAACATGCACTCAAAATCCCACAGGCCTTCACAGGCATTTCAGTCTTGAAGCCAGGGACATCAGAAGTGTTCCTGCGTATTGCCTTCTAATAAGTAATTGCATTAAACCAAACCAGTGTTTTTCAGTAGCCGAAAAGCACCTCTTAGCTTAGGTCAGCTGTCTTTTCCTGGTATGTTTCCTATGGCTTTCTCTTAAGGTCAAAAAAAAAAATCAGAAGTCAAAGTATCAGAGACAACCTCATGTCTCCAACAGACTTCTAAATTAAGTTCAGCTGCTACCCTTTCATATATTTGCTACTAGCATTAAAACAACAATGCAGCAAGAATTTTTATTTTGAATACTTTCCAGCTTGCTTTAATTTCTTCACTTAAAGCTTTTGCCTTTAACTTCACCTAGCTCTTTCAGTGTCATTCCTATTCCTTTTATTTTGACTATGAACTTAGAGAAGGCATATACAAGATAAAACAAATTAGATTCAGCTTTTGCAAGGTCTTTGAAGCAATTATGGAGCTATAGAAGTGTAACACTCAGTAATAAGTTAGACAAGGCCAAGGGGAATGCTCTACTAACAGTAAATGTTGAAGGGACTGGAAAATACGCAGAGCTTTGATAGATTTTATTTTACTACATAATACAAAACTCATCATCAATATTCCCAGTGTAGCACTGATTCACATTGCAGTGCAGATGGCTCACATCTTTTAAATTGTAATTTAATTACGTTATTCATGATCATACTGTATTTGAACTCCACTGAATTTCTAGCATGTTTATGCAAATACTTTATTGCAGAAATATGGCTTTAATAGCCTACACCCTTCTCATAATTATCTTCTTTTATTGTTATACATCTTTTGGATCATAAGAAAAATACTGTTTATGCACAGAACCTAAACCTCAGATATTTACACTTACAGTAAGGGCTTTGTTACATTTCTTTAAGTCTATATCCTGGTTTACAGAAGCTGTTTCATGGCTTAATATAATAAAGTCCAGAGACTTTGGAATCAGTCAGTGGTAAGACAAAGAAGCAGCAATACACCTTTCTCTGTAACAGTGAAATCCTGTATTTAGTGTTTATACATTTTGGCTACACCCTTAAAAATTATTGCATAGCCTAAGAATCATTATGATGGTTTAAGCAAACATTTAATGGTTCTGCAGAACATAGTCTTCAGAGCCTGTACCAGGTCAGCCTTACCTCTTAGCACAAGCCTATAAGAAAGCTTAGAGAGCCGCGTAAATTACTTGTCTCATCCTTCTTCTACTACCACTTATCTTTATATCTTCTTTTTCCTCAAAAGCAGTCACAGGACACATCCCCTAGTGGATAAACCAGCCTTCAGTCTCACAAAATACTTGTTGCTATATTACATCAAGAAATATCAACCTCCTCTTCTTCTAGCACTAGAAATTGCTCACACAAGAAAAAATAGCTTAAAATAAGTAATTTCACATATTCTCTATTTTCTACTGTTTTCTTACTAAAGCAAAATAAACTCACCTACTCCCTTTCATCCATTCCCAGGTGCATCACTATATATTAAATCTTCTCTGCTAACAGCTCACCCTCAGAAAACAGTACCATCTTTTTCCTACTTGCCCCAGGTGCACTATTTATATACCACAACACCCATTCTTTGACCCCAGAATTTATGCCCTTCACTGGGTGGTGGGTGGAGCCCAGGGGAGTTCAAATCCTTAAAGCGAGAAGTCAGAATTCTAGAGGTTTTTTTTCCTTGTTTGTGGCTAGTGAGGAATCTCTCAGGTAGTAAGGTTACAGTGATTCTCATCAGTTGATAGTCTTGTTTCTGGCAAAGTCTGTCTCTTAATTGTTTCTTTTAATAGATTTTTAGGAGACTTTAAAAAAAAAAAAAAAGATAGCTCTGGTATAGAAGGCTTTGACTTTCTGGTTATAGCTTAGTATTTTCCGTTTTAGCTACAGCTGGGCTCTGAGGCAGGGCATACCTGCAGGAAAGGGTATCGAGGCCCCGGAAGCAGTGCCTGGAACCTTCAGTCAGTCAGATGCTGTGATTAGAGTGCTCTTCATCAGAAATTTGGGTTCAAGTCCCTTTTGTATTTAGAACAGGTTCTAAGTTTTCTCCAGACTTCCAGGCTGAAGTGAAAAAGCAAGAGTATGGGAAAAGCACTGAAGGCTTCAAACACTTCAGAAAAGTGCTACTCCTCTTGTCAAAGCAGCTCTAGTAAAGGTTAAAAAACCCACGTAGCGACAACAGCCCCTTCCCTTGCTCTGTCTCCAGGACTTCTTGGTTAGAAAGGAAGCAAATAAGAAGATGGTTTTGTACATCACTGTCTAGTTCCTAGCCCTTACAGGGAGGAAATCCCTCCCATAAGATTTTTTTCACTCACACTTCAAGAAATCATCACTAAACAAAATATCTAAAAGATTCTGGAGGAGGGACTGGAAGTCTCATTTTTGATCTAGGGTGATATCCTATCATAAGCTCTGATCATGCTTATCCTGTTTGTCAGATAGCTGAAAATAACACTTATTTGCTCAGTGCCACTAAGCTCATTGACCTAACCTTACAACCTTTCCAGAATTTTATTTCAGGCCTCTGTATTATTTAGCTTTAAACTGTTAGTTCAGGTTTGCTTTAAAAGACTGTTGCTTATCAAAGCACATCAGGTTTTAAAGTTTTCCTGAGCAAAGCAGTCTTTTAAAAACAATGTTGCCCGTAATTGGCATGTTACTGGATTACAGGAAGGTCAAAATATAAAATACTGAGTTTAATTGGTGTGTTTTGGTTTTCCTTTCCTATGTCTTCATTCGTGCTGTTGTTTTAACACCACCTCCAGACATACGAGTCTTCCTAGGTTCTCTCATCTCTGGAGTGGGTTTGTTGCTTTGCAGTATTGACTTCTCTGTCTCCACAACCTTGTTTTTAATTTTTTCCCTTCCTTTACGCTTGCCACCATTTACACTTTCATAGGCTGGTGATGATTCAGTTCCCAAGAAGTTAAAAACCCCTTTCCTTTTTCCTGCAGTAGTGCACAGCAAAGGATTCCAGGATTGTTGCCTAAAAGTGGCAATGGAGCTGGTAATTATTTTGTGACAGATACATAGGGAATAGGAAATTGAAGGTTAAAAGTTAATGAAGGAGTCATAAAGAAGCTGGTTACACTTCTGACTGCAATCACTGTATGAAATGTACACTGAGACTGAACAGAATTATAGATCACCACAGAGAGGAGTAACTACGCTAACAGACTAATTGTATATGCCCTGACACGAAAACAATGAAATGCTTATTACACAAAAGGGCTGTATAAATTAAAAACATGTAAATACTTCTACCCTAATACTCTGCTCTTAGTATAATATGCCCTTGTGCAGGTAGAACAATGAACGTGTGTGCAGTCTTGAAGATAAATGTGCTTGTCTTGGATGTCGAGTCACTTGGACTTTGTTTCTGTGCTCACAGCACCCCTGAGGCACATCGTACATACCTCTGCAAGTGCACACTCTTTTGTTTACCCAAATTTCTGTTATTTGCCCGTTATTGAATGTTTTAATACAGTGACTGTGACATGTCAAGACTGTTTTCTGCTACATACTTCCATCTTCCCTGTCTGGAAGCCATGAAGAACTCTTTTGCAATTAAGGACTCCTGTTGATTTAAATAGTTCTGAACTGTGAGTTTCTAGGGTGGTTTAGGACACGTTGGTTATGAATGACATTAATTAAAACTATCTGAAATGCCTTATTTTTTCCCCTGAAGATCAATATAATTGAAAATGATTCTTTAGGTCAATAAGTGGATTGAACCCCCTTGTCCCAGTAGCAGAGTCCTGTCTCAAGTGCAGTCAGTGGCACTGACTTCAACAGGAGTGGGGTTTTATCCTATTCCTGGGGCCCATTTCTGCAAGTGCTTTACCTGTTTTACTTTTTCCTATCAGAAGGCATATTTCACTGCACCTCTGAGGTGTGTGAAAAACCCGTGCTTGGTATCATCCAGTCTGGTGTCCTGAAGCATTGTCCTGAGAACGAAGGTTCTCACTTCCCCATCAGCTGAGCCTGCTCTTTCCTTATTATTGAAATCGTACATACCTCTGCAAATGCACACTCTTTTGTTTACCCAAATTTCTGTTATTTGCCCGTTATTGAATGTTTTAATACAGTGACTGTGACATGTCAAGACTGTTTTCTGCTACATACTTCCATCTTCCCTGTCTGGAAGCCATGAAGAACTCTTTTGCAATTAAGGACTCCTGTTGATTTAAATAGTTCTGAACTGTGAGTTTCTAGGGTGGTTTAGGACACGTTGGTTATGAATGACATTAATTAAAACTATCTGAAATGCCTTATTTTTTCCCCTGAAGATCAATATAATTGAAAATGATTCTTTAGGTCAATAAGTGGATTGAACCCCCTTGTCCCAGTAGCAGAGTCCTGTCTCAAGTGCAGTCAGTGGCACTGACTTCAACAGGAGTGGGGTTTTATCCTATTCCTGGGGCCCATTTCTGCAAGTGCTTTACCTGTTTTACTTTTTCCTATCAGAAGGCATATTTCACTGCACCTCTGAGGTGTGTGAAAAACCCGTGCTTGGTATCATCCAGTCTGGTGTCCTGAAGCATTGTCCTGAGAACGAAGGTTCTCACTTCCCCATCAGCTGAGCCTGCTCTTTCCTTATTATTGAAACCTCTATGGGAACAGCAAGGAGGATTTGGGGAACAGGTGTCGTGTGGCACAGTACCAATCCCTCCAAGAGTCTGTGGCTGTTTCTGAAACCTTCAGCTGCAGTTCTCAGAGCCCAGTGTCAGCTGTACACACAACAGCTTGGTTCCCCCATTTCTGCCTGCCTCTTACTTGTTTTTGCACACTTCAGTCCTACTTTTTCATTTATTTGAGACAAGCCTTTCTCATATAGTTCACTTTTGCACTGGATGATTGCTCGGTAGTACATCTTGAGGTCAGTTTATCTGAAAGATGGTGGCTCCTAGAATGTGATGCAGTAGCTCAGAGGTAATCACCAGGAAAGCAGCACTCGTGCTGAACTGAAATTCAGCTCTTGATCCCTTTTTTGCCATATGAGATACATCTGTGGCCTCTGCCAGATTTATGTTTTCCCTCTCATGTTACATATTTACTTTGCTGTGCTATTTGTTCTTTGGGGACGGCAGAGGAGAGATTTCTATGGGTGGCACAGTAGCAAAACAGAGCATGTAAACAAAACACAAACCAAATAAACAGTTTAAATACACACCGCACTAAGGATTGTCTAGAGACAGGCAACTAATGGCGGGCATTTGTGAGGCTCTTCAAATACTTGAAATCTATGAACTCTCTGTCCTGAGCAAACAGTACACAATAATTGGCTTTATTAACTCCTTCTATTCATTCACGTCAATGTTTTTTACAGAAATCTATGTATCTGGGGCCAAACCTCTACACGTGTGTGTCTAACTGTATTCACACAAGTATAGTAAAGCAGACTGCTCCTGATCTCCTCATACATTTCTTTTCTTTGGTTCCATCTGTTGCATCCCACATCAACCTGCTAGCTAGGATCTCTGCATCCTACAACTGGCAAAAGCTCTAGCAAGTACAGGGTAAATAACATCTACAGTAAAGAAGAGCTACTGCTTGAAAGCCTAGATTAATTATTCTTGGAATTGCAACATTATTTTTTTTTAGTATGCTTTCTTCCCTTATATGGTAAATATGTTAGAAACCCCAATTTTCTGCTATTTTTCTGTATTTTTCCAAAGATGCACTGTCTTTATGAAAGGAGCCACAGAGTGCAAATTGCTCTTTTCCACTGCTTGGGATGATTAACTTTTCATTATTTTTTCATTTCTTTGAGACTGTTCATAAAATTCAAACTGAATTAAAAAATAAGCATGATTATGCAAAACTGCAAATAAATTTATTTTCAGGGAACCATAATCATGGCCACAGTTTGACAGAGGAGTATAATAATTGATTTTGATGGGAACAATATTCAGACTTCTTCTTCATAAGACAATATGGCTACTCTAGATTTTCCTTGGGTTTTCCGGAGCTGGGAGAAGGGCAGTATGCCTTTTTCTTAGTTTGCAGAGTTTTGGATTATTTTTTTTTTTGGCAGCTAATATATTCTATAACCTCGGTTAAGATCATCCAAGCCAAGACTAAAGAAACCCAGATGAGTTTATAAATGTTTCTGTATATATAATATGCTTGTGTACCAACTTTACTAAATTTCTTCCTTTTAGCCTTTTTTGAATTATAGTTTAGGGAACAGAGAAAAAGAAATGAGAAATAAAACACAGGAACAAAGATTAAAATCATCGTATAGTTTTCTTAATTGGATGTCCAATAAAATAGCTAGATGGATAATTTTTCCAGCTTGTATTCTAATGCATAGTTCTGGTTTCTTGTTACTCATGAGCACTATTCAGCTATTTGGTTATCACCTCTAATTTCTTCCATTAAAAAAAATCTTCTCAAAACTGAAGAGTAATCACTTGGCTCTCAATCATGTAAGCAACAAAGAAAATTTCTTTGATAAGTAGCATGCTGTAAATTAAAATCTGTGACAGTAGATTTTGTGAATAAGTCAGTCATTGATAAAGCTACAGTTTAATTAAGTTGAAAAGATCAGAAAGCGTGTTAGTGCACAAGCTAAATAAATCTTCATCAAATACACAGGCTGTGTGCTATACTTCTGGGATATAACAGGTGTTTTTAGATTTGCAATGAAAATATAACATTAAGGTTACCTGTACTGAATGCAGGTTTGTGTATGGCAGTGCAGAGATGTGCGACAATAGCTCTTCTCTTCCCAGAGAGCACTCTGAAGTGTCATTCTCTATCCTTAGCTCATTCGTATTTCTTTCCTATTATCTCTAGATCTCAAATCAAGACCTCAGAGTCTCCGTAGCTCAGCTCAGCATGATGAATTCTTCATCACTGAACACTTTTCAAGTGTTATCTCATCCTCTGCTGTATGCATGAGATGAATCCCGACTCCTAAACTGGCCAGCACTCTGGAAGAAGGAAATACTTCATTCCTTTGGCTGCAGCCATGCAGGAGGATAAACTTAGGCTACAACAGTCTTCATTTTTGCCCCAGAGAAGGAAAGCACACATGAGGCTATCTCACATCACCTCTTTTCCTGCCTCGGACATTATGCTCCACATGATAGTGATAACTAAGTATTCACATATGATATCATAGATAGGGGAAGTAAATCCTCGCCTGTGAAACAATCAATAACATTGTGTGTTACTACTGGTAGCTTCTGCTTGCTCTCATGGCTTCATATCTGCTATTGACAACTATTTTCATCCGTAATTTACAAGACAACCTATCTGCAAAGGTACATGTATGTCTTGCACACAAATCTTACCAGAGCATTTTGTGGGATTACTTCTACACAGAAAAGTGGCTGCCTTCCTCCCCCGGCGATGAGGTTTGTGCTGGATTTGAACTTCATTGTACTGTTGGTACTCTGTTTTTCTTCCTGTGTATTATAGAATTCTCTTCATTTCATGCATGGATGGCTGTAGAAAGCAGAGATAAAGTTTCAAGTCTCTTTATTTAACTCATACAAAATAATTAAAACACATTTTTCATCTCAGCATCCCCTTAGGGCTTAACATATTGTGAGAAACACGTCCTAATGTGAAATGAGCTCTAAGACAAATGGTCCTGGCTTTAGTTTGAAAGTCACCTCTAGAAAGAATGCATTTGTTTTCTTATTCATGCCGCTTTTCGTTTCCTTTTAAATTCTGACATGTTAAGATAAAAATGTCACATCAAAACTATGCTTTAAATACAAAACTGTGCACTTTTATGCAGAAATAGAAACCCCTTCAGGGCTGGTTTGCGTTAGGCTTTTGCAGGCGTGGAAGGCTCCCTTCCCTCAGCCCTCCCGCCCACGGCCGGCTGGCAGAGCTGCAGCCCTCCAGGGCCATGACACGTTTTTCTCCCTGGCTTTGTACTCCTCTCTTGGCACATAGCTGACGGTGAACCCAGAGCTCTTATGGTCTCCTCCAGGTCCACCAGAAATCACGGGCAGCAGTGGGCAGGTCAGGCTTGCCTTCCCTGAGCAAGCTTGCCCAAGGAGACGCTGGAATAATTTGTCGTTTCCACGCTGCCTGGCATCCAACACTTACAAAGAAAGAGGTTGTCAGGAAATAAAACACAACTACTGATCAGAAATCTTTTTAACATGCTAAAACATGACTAAAAGACCCAGACTGACTTACTAACACATGGCTGTACTTTATATCACAAAGATTTTCCCTGGTTATTATTTATTCTGTCAAGTGTTATTCAGTGTAAGCAAAAACCACTGAGGCCTAAGAAACAAATATATATTCTCCCAAGTCAGGAAAAGCAAGGTGTTTTCATGCAAAATGCTACAGATACTTATTGAAGCAGCACATTAATTTTGATGTACAACCATAAAGTCCCACAGAAGGCTGTTTTTATTTGTATTATGTTCTCACATGCTCAAGAAATATAGATTCAAAACAAAGTGTCATTTGCTCTTACAGTATGGAATGGGACTATTCTTCCCAATAAACTCAGGAAAGGACTGTGGTATGTCTTTCAATAAGTTAAACAAGATTCTATTAAAGAAAATATATCTCTCTCCCTGACCGAGAGTTCCTATATGTGTGTTTATAAATTCCTCCAGCCAAATTCTTTCATCAGATATGTACGTATGAGGCCCAGTCATGACATACTCACATTCATGGAAATGCATCAAGCTCCCCAGTTCCCAAAAAGCCTTATAAGACTTTTGTACTGTTATGAGTACAGAAAATTACTCTAATGAGGAATCTACTTAAACTTAATTGTCTCATTTAATTGGACTGTTTAAATTGCTAATCATTTTGTAAGTATTACTTTCTAAGTTGTTTTTAGTGGGTAGTTTGCCCTTTTTGTTGTTGCTGGAGGAATTCAGTAATAATTAACTGACCTAGTGTGTAATTATACTGCTGAAAATAAGCTATGAGACATTTAATAAAAGGAGACTATTAACAGAATTTGAATTTATGACCTTGAAGATATGAAGCAAACACTTTATCCATGAGGTCACACAAGCTTTCACTATGGTCTGAGAATTTATGGTCACCAGATTAGCCACAGAAAGACTTCGCTCTTGTTCTTTAGATGTAATGAGAATGCGCTGAGAAACAGATTAAAATAATATTGGAAGAAATATATGGTGGAAAGAACCTTGAGAAAGCTTGTTCCTCTTAAACCTCCGGATTTATACATGTGCTACAGGCTGTGGGTGTCAAACCTGATGTGTATCTTGAGTTTAGTAAAAAGAAAGCTAGGTCCATACCTCTGTGTCTTCATACAAGTGTACAGGTGTTTGTTTTTCAGTATTTTAATTACTGGTGGCTCAAGTAGCAAAACAGCACAGTCGTGGGCATCCTGCCATGGTTTGGAGGAGACCAGACCATACAGGTAATGTGTCAGTGGTTGGGGTATGCATGACTCAGGGAACGTTTGCAGTTGGATATTTGTAGATATTCTTTCACGTTTTGCTCCCATGACTGGTCCAAGGGAGATGGAGATTTGTGGGCATCAATACCCATAGCAAAGTCAAAGACTTTGGGAGTTGCTGCATGTGGTAAGGTAGAAGATGCGACAGCAAGCACAAAGTTTTGGGGCCTGAGAATTTCCCCTTCGGGTTCCCTGTGGAGCACCAGCCTGTAACACCCTTTCCTCAGCTACAATAAATGGTGGTGGCATTTTAAGCTGCAAGCTCTGCTGACGTCTGAGTCCTTTTTACACCCAATTTACAGGACACAGTTTGAGATAAGAAAATTACTAAGCACCTTGGCTCTCAAATAGCTGGGTAATTTGTGCTGTGTTTTCTTCAGCCTTTACTGAATCTCTCACATAGAGTTACAAGAGCTTTGCCCCATTTTCTGTGAAATAATTGGCTGTGTGAAATACTGCATTCCAGATAGGAGGACTACTTATTTTTGGAAGCTGGTGGTCCAGCAGCAGTAGCGTAGGGAAAATGAAGCGGTTGTAGTTTCTGATTAGCAGGAATCCAGGCAGTTTCCTAGTGAGCTGTTGGCTGTTTTGTGTTTCAGAGAGCAAAGCGGAGCACCTTCTGTGCGAATATGGCATCAGCTTGCAGGATTTGAGAAAGAATTGCCATGCTTGTTTCCAAAATCAAACTCCAAACTCGAGGTGATGGCTGCTGCCTCTTTTGGACATATTTTGATAACTTTTATATTTGTACAGTGAAACCATGTACTTACAGATACATTGTATGAGGAAATAATCTTGCAGCAAATGCCAAAGGAAGTGGTATTTGTAAAAATATCCTAAAGCCAAGCGCAGGTTGGAAAGACCCCAGGACTTTCTGCTGGCCAGAGAGCTTTTTACCAGGTGTTTAGGATCCCTTAGGATGGGGTCTGATGTTTGATTAGAAAGCTCAGAAAGCACAAGTGAATGGGAATACATTGCAATTGGTAATAACGCTTTTTGGTGCTTCTCGGGTTTGTTCCCATTCTTCATCCTGTGTAGCTAAGCGCAGTAAATGTGAATGTGCCTAAACATAAAATGAGAAATTTGGGCCAGAGGAATACTTAAATTACTTCTTCCATATAGACTAAACAGTGTCTTTGAGACAAATAGACTGGAGGGATGTTTCACCAAAGCTCTTTTGCACCCCTGGTGCCGAGCGTGGCACAGTGGCAGAGCTGTGCACTGCCAAGGTTCGGTTTGTCTGTCCCTCGTGGGCACATGGCTCTGGGTGCTGCCAGCACCATTCCTTCTCAGAAACAATTTTGACTGATGGGCTGGGACAGAGGGACAAAGAATAAATATTCACTATCTGGCTTTAATTAAAAAGAATAGAGTCCATGTCGTTAGATTTTTATAATATACTCGAGTAATATTGGTTCTCGGTTGCCTGCTGATTTACAGGGCAGAAAAGCCTGTGTGCAAACAGATTTGCAAACAAACTCTGACTTCCAAAACAAGCAAAACCACTTTTCAGCTGTAAGATGGAGGAATGGTCTGTGTTATCAAATAGGGGTCCAGTTCAGGCAAGGTTGATGACCTCAGTCAAATATTTATTAAAGGGGAAAGAAGTATTTGTAGTGACTTGTTTATTCTAGCTCTTGCTCACACTGATAGGATTTCCTCCCCTGGGTTATCACCCTGAAACCTTCCTTGTGACTAACTTTGTCTTTTGGAAATGTTTCCAGTCCACATCCAACTTTTCCTGCTTTTCAGCAGTAGAAAAACAAGCAGCTCCTTTCGCTGGTGGGTTGTGTGGCTTTCACAGCCCCCAGAGTCGGGGGGTGATGGTGGTGGTGGGGCAGCTCAGAACAATATGAGGATGACTTCTCCAGGGAAGGAGCACTGCACCGGCAGCTCGTGGCTAATCTGTAATCCCAGAGGATGGTTGCAAATTCAGTTTAGTAATGTTTGAACTGTCATGCATGCTGAAGATGAAACAGCTAAATACTTTTATCGGTCTCATTTGTCTTCTGAGCTATACAGTGGAACTAATTGCAAAATTACATCTAATAAAAAAAAAAAAGTCATGTTTCAGCTTTATTACGGGTACATTATTGCCTGTGTAATATGAAAAGGGTGCAATAAAAATTACATTCAGGTTTGGCAACATTTTCTCTTTGCAAGATTTGAAGTCATATTTAATATACTTGCCACTGGTAAGATAACACTTAATGCTTTTATAGTGTTTTCACCTCTGGATCTGAAAATACTGTGCAAAGGAGAGCAAGTACAATTATTTCTGCAATTATAAGAAGAGATTGAGAGGCAGACAAGCTGCAAAACATGCTCAGTATGATGATATAAATTAGCGACAAGCTTGGTAAAGATGTTCGGGTTTGCTGTCTTTTCAATACTACAGAAGATCAGCTCCGTGTGACAATAATAATGATAATTGGAAATGAAAGTGTTTTAAAATTATTCTATCCATATAAATTAAACATCACTTTCATTAAAAGAAATGGCTTTTAGCTCTTACAGAACAGAATTCTTCGCACACCAGTTTGGTCTGAGGAGAATTATTCCCTTTTTAACATACCTTATAAATAAGTTAAAAAGTTTTCCATAAGTAGTGTGTTCTTCTCAGGTACTGAAATATCATCAAGGATCTCATTAACGAGCTGTTCTTTTCAGCGCAGGACTCTCAACTTGCATCACTGTCCTGATGCAAGTTCTCTGTTTCTTCTGGCCAGTGTTCATCACAGAGCAATGGCAGACATAGTTCCCTGTGTTCAACGAGGGGAAAAAAGTTTTTGGGCTCTGTATGCAGTTTATGTTTCACCACACTTCAAATTATTTTAATTGGAATGTTTATTTTAACAATTGAAAAGTTATCTGATACAAGTTAATGCAGGTAATCCTGTGTTTACCAAAGCCAGTTCCAAAAATATTAAAATACATATATAGCCAATCTTAATTTCAAATAAAATTATCATTTTCTTCTTAATGGGGTTCTTCCTCCTAACCAGAATTCAGAGAATAATTCCTCATCATTTTCTTGATAAACATTGTTTTACTTTCTGTTTACTACTAGCAATCCAATTTATTTTTTATTTATTTATTTTAATTGCATAAAAATGCAGCTTAATGGAAGTATGCCAGCAGGTCATTTTGCATGATCTATGTTCTATTGGGGAATTACTTAAACTAGATTATTTTCTTCCTGTTAGTGGCAGGAGAGAAAATTTCAAGGCTCAGCTCATCAAAAGCTTCCCTTGCTGTGTCCACTGCCTTGCAGAGAGCTGCCTGTTGGGGGAATATGGGCTGCCACTGCATCTCCCTGCACACACCAGCACAGCCACAGGGAGGACAAGAACACAAGTCCCCAAAATTGCATTTATTCCCCCAGCTGGAACCAGGTCTGGGCAGACAGTGAAGTCTTCATTTGTCCCCCAGTGCAGCATTTCTTTCATGCGTAGGATGGGTTTTCCCCAGAGGTGCCAAGATATGGTGCACCTATACCCTGTCAGTCTGAGCACTACGCACAGTCCTGGCGACAGACATAAGCATAAATTCCTCTTTTCATGAGTTCACTCCAAGATGTAGCAATTTTCTCTCAGTCCTGCTTACAACCCTACGGTGGTTCCCTCCATGAGTGTTCAACAATTCAGTTTTACCAGGGAATTGTTCATGGAAAATGACGGAAGCCAGGGAGCAGGCTGGAAAAACTCTAGGATTAGGCAAGGGAGATCTCACAGTGGGTATTTTATACCTGATGAGACAGCAGCTTGGTCCACACAATTCCTCCTCACTGGAAGAAACAGCAATGGCAACATGCTAGGAATAAGCAGTGGTAATGTGGGGTTATTGCAATATTATATTATATTGAAATATTGCATTATATTGTAATTTCCTTTCTAATATTAATCTGTGGTGGCTCCACTGGCTTCCAGGGAGATTTCACAACTGGCATTTTCAAACCTGAGAGGGAAGGTAGACCCTGGATTATAAATCACTGATCATCCATCAAGGACAATCTCAGCTAGTCTCTCAAGTGACAGCACAGAAACAGCCAGAATGTAATAAAGAGCTTTGTAAATAGCATTCTTTTGAGTAACATTTTCTATTCAATCATGAAAATTGAGTTTACAAGCAGTCTAGCCAGATGGTCTGCCTTAGGTGAACAGTTGAGCTTTTAGTGGCGATGGAGGTGAGCGTTTTGGTGCTGGTCAGGAGCTACAGGACAGAGAGACAAGGCAAATAAACCTCAGGGACCCTCTGTCTGAACTGAAGTACATTCTGTACAGACTAAACCTTGCAACAAAAACTGAACTTTTTGCATACTGTGCTATTTTTAAATGTATATCAAAAACGATTAAACAATCCCAGTAGACAACAGGATGATACCGTGCTTTGAAATAAATTTTCACATGCTTCTTCATTCCAGCCTTCACACAATTGCCTGTCCTCACCTGACCTACTAGAGGCAAAGTTTCTGCATGCCAAAGCATCCCGAATATATCTTTGCTATGCTCAAACAAGAAATACATGCCAGGTGACCTCTGAGACTGTATTCCCCTTCCCTGTGCCACCTCCAGCGTCCTTACTGCAGCACAGCTCCACCAGACACCCAGCATTCATCACTCCTGGGATAGCTTCATTTCTTGGTCCTAGCTCTATCATTAACATAACAAAACCGAGCTTTTAGGGAAAAGAAGTGACAATATTCTCTTTCTTGAAAAGCAGTTTGCAGGTTGAACACATTTTTTCAAATACTATGAGGAAAAAATGAGGAATGTTTGTGGCTAGTCAAAAATTTGAACTTGATGCTGTGATTTGTGTTTTAGTAATCTGCAGGGGATGTAAAACCTTTACAAATGAGAATGTAGTGGACAAAAATAGTTTTAATTTTGTAAGTTGGAGATGCAGCTCTCAGTCTTAAGACAAAAAATGAAGGTGGTTATTGAAGGGATCATACAGACCAAGACTCAAGTGTGTTGAAGTGTTACTTCTAATAATGCTGGTTACTGTGTTACCCCTTCCAGTAAACAAACAGGGAACCGTAGGGTTGTTCCCAGCCATTTGCCCAGCGCTGGAGACCTACAGGGGCTCCAGAGACCGTGGGAGTCGAGGCCAGGGCTACTCCAGCTTCTTGATGACCTCCTTCCACTTAATCCCACTGATTTCAGCTTAAATCCTGAAGTATCATTCCCATTTCATCGTTGTTTACAGCTAAGAGGGATGGGAGGATTCTGGAGCTGATTTAATCTAAACACAGAGCGCTCAAGGCTGTCCAGACCTATAAAAGGAAATAAATAAACTCCTTTGAAGATTGGAATTGTAACAAGAACCGTTTTGTTTGGTCTTTATTTAGCTTTGAGGAAATGAAATTCACGTTGTAGGAGCTAGATGTGCTGTGTGCGTGTTTGTTCTCAATTAACTAGAAAAACTTTGGTGTGCAATGTAGAAAAGAAAATCTTGGCACTACTAAGACTCTGTTCCTTGTGTAATTTGGTTTGGTTTATTTCTCAGTAGCATTTATAAGATTGCATTCACAAGATGAAGTTACCAGAGCTGCTTGAAAAAAAGGAAAAAAAACCAAACAAGCTGTGTATGAAAAAATAAATTATCATATGGTTATGTGTATACCCATGCAGCTATATAAAGGATATGAAAAGTATAAAGTACGAGTATGTGACAAGTCTAATACAAGATAAGGAACAAGCTTGGGGATAAACCTTTGAATTGAAACTGATGTATTCACTAGATGGTGATAGTTCAGGAATGGAAATAAAGATTTTTGTTTGCAGTGTTTAAGGAAAAAGAAATAATTGCCACCGAAACTATAGTAGTAGCACAGTACAGGGAATCCCCAGCAAGAAGGAATGAGGCAGTTCCCCATTTTGCTCACAGTCATCATGCTTCTGAAGCAATCCTACCAGCTGAGCATCTTCCTCACCATGTAGACATAGTCAAAATAATGCCTAACTTCTGGTATTTTTATTTTAGGGACTATTGACTTTGGAAGAAGCCAAGGAAAACAAGAAGTTTTCCTTTTGTAGCTGTGCTGGAAGAATGTACACAATTTTCCTCTATAGCAAGCGTGCCCTGCAAGGCAGGTGATCAAAGCAGCTGGCCATCACTACCAGCAATAACTGGGAGTTTCTGTAGCAGCAAAGGAATGATGGCACAGGAGACGTGAGGAATGCCACAGAGTCACAGGTCAAGCTTTAATGGCCAGCAGAGCCCAGAGTGAGATTCCTGTGATTCCTCCTTTGTGATGATTTTGCCTGATAAAAAGGCAGGGAGTGGGCATGCTCACAGAGACGCCAGGCAGCCTTTTTAAAGGTAAAGCATAAATACAGTAGACAGAGCTGCAAATCAGTGTGTGTTAATCAGGGAAAGCAAGATATGGTCAAATCAGAGCATAAAAAATGATCTGCAGAAAGCCTTGCATTACATACACTACGGTAACAAAAATAAATAAATAGCCCCAAACTGTGGTTTTGTTGTAATTACATTACTAGTACAATAATTTCATTATATAAACCTCATTGGTGTTAAAATATACATTATGTTGCAGTCTCCCTTGAATAATAATAAATGACTGATCATTATTATTTAAATCATCTTTCCAGGCCATTTTCTTTTGAAGTAGCAAGCCTGAATTTCAAAACAGAATATTAAACGTTAAAATACAGTCAGGTGGACAGATCAAAATACAAAGCCTGGGAACAGGTACATCTCAAAATCCTAGTCCAAGGTGTTTCACATGAAGTTTTGTTACAAGCAAAAATGGTTAACTACCAATTTATACAGAGTTAAGAACTGCTTGTTAGCCTGGTTAATGTTTTAACAATCTAACCGATTTGTTGCTCATCTCATCAAAAGGCTAGGGCAGTACAACACAGGTGGCCTCTGAATACTAATGGCAAAACCTTGGGATCTGGACTACAAGTGCCAAGAGAGATCCTTAGGAGATACGATTTACAGCTTTTAAACATTTTTAAACCTTTTTTTTCCTTTCAGAAAAAATCATATTTCATTTGTGATTAAAAAAAAAAAAAAAGATATCTGAGGACAGAATTTATAAGTTATGGCTAAGAAAATATTCTGAAAACTTTGGAGTGACTGTATCCCAACATCGCTGCACCACTGACAGATAAATAACTAAATTAAATAGAAGGCGACGTTGGATCTCCAGTTCTTAGCTTATCAGATAGTTAGGTACAGACAGATCTTATCAAAGAATTAGTCTCCTAAGAAAATAACTCCACTTTCTAGTATGGATCAGGCAGAGAGACTAAATTAAAAAGGACCTTCTCCATTTCACAGCTTAATATGGTGCCCTAGCTTGTAGTGGTTTGGAATATCAAAAACAAAGCAAAAAGTAACTTAATTTATTATCTTACCACAGGGATGTCATTCTTAATGAGTACATTTTCTTACTTATGGCTCTTGGAAAAAAGATCTACAACATACAATGAAATAGTGATACCGTGGGGCCTAGGCTGGTTATTTTATAAGAAGTGTTCTTCACAGTAAGGGACAATGACTTTTCTGATACTTAAACTTGATTTTGCCAAGAGATCTAGTATTTTGTCTCATTATTCTCCTCTATGGAAAAGATATCTCAGAAAAAAACCTTCAGTACAATACTAAATATAATCTCAAGGAGCCTTTTGGATACTGAAGGAACCCCTGAGTGAGATGTTTTATCTCCATTGTGTGGTCCAATGGATGAGTCCATGATGGATAGTCCGATGTGCAATAGTCATTGTTCACGGCCCTTCAATATTGATGAAAACATGCCGAGAAACAGAGAGGGCACATGTACAATGAAGAGTGTATTTAGAGCTGGAAGACAAGGTGGCTGGTTTTGTCCACTATGAAGTTCTTATATCACTGTGAGTCTAGAGAAAATTTATTCCTCTCACATATTTATGCATCTAAAAGCATAGCCAGCCTTAAGGAGGAAGTTGTATTTTAGTATCAAACTTGTGCTGGAATAGACGGGCTGAAAATGGAATAGTGACTCCTTTTATTCAGCAACTGTAAAGTTTGTACTTCCCAGAAATAAAAATTCCAATGGCAAAATGCACCCGCTTTGGCTTGTTTTTCCCAGTTGCCATTGGGAAGAATTGTGCTACATAACAGATTGCAATACTTCAGTAAATTTTGATTTATTTCAATGAAATCTTTTAAAATTCATAGCATGTAGTACACTGAGGTAGGTATTGTCAGCAACCCAGAAGTGACAAACTTCACGCATGACTCTAACCCATTTGACAGTATTCAATGGGATCAGAAGCAGCTGGGGTGGAAATAAAAGTGGGTTTTGTTGTTCTTTGTTTAAATACCTGCTTGGTAAAGTCTTACTCATTAGAAATTGATGGTTGTTTTCAGTGATTCTTAAGTCAATGCTTCAGTGACGGCCAAAAAACCCATACAGAAGCGCAGTCAAGCAGGAACAGAATTGCACTTTGAAGACATTTTCCTACAGACTCTATTGGGCTACTCACACTGCCAACGTCAGTGGAAACAAAAGGGGAAAAAAACCCACCCCATGATTCAGAGCCTGGTGGCTACATGTCTCCCTGCTCATGTGGCCCTTAGACGCCCCTTTTATCTTTTCCTAATGGGAACATTGAGATGCAAAGTACTAGACCAGCACAAAAAAAAATTACATAAAAACCCCGTACAGCAAATAAATGAGCATAATGGGTAATTTTTACAGCTCTCTGAAAGGCTTTAGAAACGTAGGTTTAATTTTATGGTTGGTTGTGTGGAAAGCTGATGAAACAGAAACACAGCACATCAGTCAAGCGCTAGAGCAATTGCGGCTCAGCTTCCCCCGGCACCAAGAGGATTGTGGAAACCCCCCCACCCCAAACAAGCCGAAAACTAAGGCCAACAATAAGCAGAAGGAAACTGGGATTCAGTCCCAGAAAGAAAACCTCTACATTTGAGAAGGAAAGAAAAACAATGGAAGTTGTACAGAAGGTTGTGACATGACCAACGTCGGATGTAAATTTGGCAGCGAGCGTCCGCAGAGCGTGCCACGCGAAGAACAAGAATGCCTCGGATGAAATCAAGCTAACTGCAGCCACAAAAAAAAAGAGGAGCCAGAGCTTTGTCCCAACAACCCAGTCGTGTGTAGCCTTCAGGAGGAGAATAGCTTTTGCTGGTACTACCATGCAAGTATTGAAGGCGAGTTTTAATCTCCCAATCAACGACTCGGTAAAATTATTCCCTATGCTGCCTTGAATTCCAGCGCTCAAATAAACGTCTCTTTTACATGGGTTCTTTTTCTTTTTGCAAGTTGACCCAGAGAGCCCTACACCCTGCCTGCCCGCCGTGGCTCGGCAGCTGCGTGCTTTCCAAGTGCTCAGGCTGGGAAAGGATGGAAATATCTGACCCCTGAAGTGGCATGTGAAACGATAACCTTCAGTGCTAAAAACCCTGCTCCTTGCTCGCACCTCCTCGTAACCCCAACTGTTCAGCAGAAAGCAAATCAAGCCTCTTGCAGGTCAAATGAATGGGTATTTGAGCCTTGTGGGTTTTATCCATGGTAGCTCAGATACACATGTCAAGAGATACGGGAGCGAAGCCAGGGATTTAACTGGCATGTAATGTAGCAATGGAACAGAAAAACAAAAAAAAATTTGCAGCTCTTATCAACAACTTTCATCTTCTGCAACTGTTTGAGGAAATAGCTGGTTTCAAAACAAATCAGTGGAGCTTTAGAGGGCTGTATTTCTATTAATCTCAGGAGGAAATGGGTGGATGGGAGGTCTCCTTCATTATACTTTAGACTGGAAAAAAAGCAAAAAAACCCTGTGAACTTTCTATGTTCTGAGGTTAACAAAGGTGCAAAAGAAACAGGAAGGTTGAGCCCATTAAAATTAGAAATGCTATCTGCTGTGAAGTGGGCTTCACCTAGAGTTTGGTGCTAAGAAACCACTAGCAGATGAGAAAAGAATCTGGTCCCTGCCACAAACAGGGATGTGAGTGTCAGAGATACTCAATTAAAATTAAAAATAATATAATAAAATAAAATAAATGTACAGAAAGATAAGAAAAGTGAGCAGCTAGAGAATAAAGACTAGAATTAAATCATGGATATGATATTTTATTGGTGCTGACCAAGAAGTCATGTATCTCAGAAATGCAAATGTCATTGCTTTAATTAGACAACTGAAATTCAGCACTGGAGGGGAAGCAAAGCTGTTTCTTTAAGATATATTTCAGATCAATTGATCAAGCGATGCAAGCATTGTGCTTTCATTTTTGGAAAAGATTGGGCATCAGACTACAAAACAAATGAAAGGCTAACAATGCTACTCATTAGCCTGGCTGGAGAATTTGCAGCCAACATAGTAGCTTTTTACAGCAGATGTTATTATCCACAGAATTTGTCACAGCAGGAAAATCTTTTAAGTGGTCTGTCTCTCCCCTTGTTTTTTTAATTATAAGGTAGCATATGAACTTTGCCATCCTATTAACTGAGTGTCATCTTTTACTATAAAGACACGTGATGTTATTTACAATTCAAAGTCCTGCTTGAAGGAGTGTGGGCTCCTTGGCTTGAAAAGAATGCAGCCAGAGCATTTCCAAACTGCAGCTTTTTATGAAATAATTCCCCACAGTTGTGCTGGGACAGCTGGCGCCGAGCAGCTGGCTGCCATGGGAAGGTGACACTAACCAAACCTCCTCACCCCAACGAGCTGGGAGCACAGGCAGGTATGGTACTAGCAAGGATACTGGACTCTGTCAGCTCTCAACCAGAGCAATGTTTTAAGCTTGCTCCTGTTTGAAGACAGCTATAGCCATGCTGGGTCATCTTGTCAACATCTTGTCCCCTTCTCGCTGAAGGCCAAGAGCATTGGTGGAACCACGTGAGAGACTTTCCAAGTTGCCACCTTTTCCAGTTGGCAAGCAGAAGTCTTTAACTCTTCAACACTGAATTTTACCAACCACTATGTTGGTAAGGAAGAAATATTCAGAGGGTGACATTTTCATCTGTTTAGGAAGCTTTTTTTTTTTGGTCTTTTAGCATGTTTAGTGCCTTAAAAATTCAAGGGATTTTATTCTTTAGTGTAAACCCATTCAAATCAGAGGAGCAGGAGTAATAATAATTAGGTTTCCTGGAAGAAGAAACAATATTGCTAAGAAGAGATATGTCTCACAAGGGGACTTCTAAAGAGGACTTAAACTTTTGGAGCTAGTGAGCACTATCTCACCAGCTGTCCCACCACAGCTCTGCTCAGTATCACGCAGATATCAAACGGCGCAGCAGCCATTCATACCTCCCAGCCTCTGGTGTTGAAAACCTGGTTGTGACCCCTATCTGCTTTTCAGCAGACGTTTTATTTATAACTCTGAAGAAGAAGGTAGTGTGAACCCTGATGGCATGGCAGCTGGTGGGAAGGTGCCGGGGAGATGGGCACAGAGCCCTCTGCTTGGACCCAGAGCAGGACGCTGGTCAAGTCTTGTCCAACGCTCAGGACACGACACTACTTGTGCAGCTCTCTAATAAAGGATGTATCCTTGCATGCCATGCAGCCTTGCTCAGCATGAGACTTAGTGTATCACAGGAGAGGCTGTTTGATTTCCCTTTAATTCCAAATCAAGAGAAATGAAAAGAAAAAAAAAGAAAGAAGAAAAAAAAAAGAATGAAGAACAAAAAAAATCAACTTACAGGAACTGGTGGCTGTTATTTGAAGCCTTATCGCCCTTTTTGCTTATGCTTGTACTGTCAGAAGTGGCAGTAAAAGTAGCTGTTCCCTGTTGTATTTCAGGCATCAAATAGGAGAACCTGAGAGGATAGCACGTACTGGGGAAGGACGGGGAGAGGGGAGGGAAAGGGTAACGCTAGTGAACTGAGGGAGAAAAGAAAAAAGAAAAGCAGAGAAAAGCCAAACCAAGAAGGAAAAAAATTATGTGTAAAAATCTGACAGGCCTGGAAATCAAGTGGAATGAATTTCTTGTCAATGTGTACTTGTTAGACCAAGGCAATCTTCTGGAGGTAAATTAATCTCCTCAAAGCTTTAATACACGTAGACTGCACATAGGCAAAGTATAGCTTTCTCATACATAAATCTACATCAAAACACAGTTTATAATGTGGCAGAAACACTGACTAATCAGCTGCATAAAACAAGAAGCTATTTCTTGATTGTCTGAAACTAGAAAAATGGTAGAGTTACAAGAGAGCTAGATTTGGAATAAAGTTTTTTCATCTTCATCTTTTTTTCTCTGAGCCTTTAAGACCACGTTTTTGCTGCAGCAACCAACTCTGTGGTTCTGCATGTATTTGCTAAGGAGCTACATAGCCTTTCTGGTCCACAAATCAATCCTTAAGTAATACAATAATATAAATAAATACTAATTTTATAGATAGAGGGAGTACCTGATGTTTAGATGAAGAATCAGAAAATTGGAGACTTTCCTTAGGTTAAAACCTCTGTCTTGCTCTATGAGCAATATGTTGATTGGGCAGCTCTACTGCTTTCCATTATTATTATTTTTTTTTAATCTTCTTGCTGGACTAAAGTTCTCACAAACATTTACAAAAGTGAACTAGAGTTTGAGATCAAGAGTTACGGAAGATCCCATATTCAGTGCACCGCTATTGCTCAATACATCTACCCAAGAAAGCTTTTCCTGCTTTATTTTCTTCTTTTTTTTTCTCCCCAGCAACCAAGGTCTGGATTTCTTGAAGGGCCTTGAGGTGACTGTGCCTTGTTTGATGAAAGGCACTGCAAATCTAGAAAGAGGGGATCTATCTCAATATGAGGTAGACAAAAAGTGGGGGCTGAGTAAGGAGATCTACAAAATGGATCCCCAGAAATGACTGCTCTAAACTCAGTGGGTATTTAGGGTTAGTAAAATGGTTTTCTAGGCAAGCATTTTTACTTTTTCCTATTCTGCATATGCCCTGAGACTTTGGAAGTGTCTACATGCAGCAAAGTCTTTGCAGAGTCTGTCCTACTTGCTTGTGTTGTCAGATAGACCTCAAATGGGAAGCAGTGGGGTCCATAATTTAGTTAGACTGAGGACAAGGTGATTTCCATAGGATGAACCAATTTTAGGACCTGGGATCTTTTGTATTTTGGAGATGAAGGCAGGCAATGGGGAAGCACCTCCAGCTTCAGGTCCTTGAGTCAGCTCTGCCTTACAGTGCTGGGGTCAGTGCAGCACTCGGAGTCCAAGGTGGGAACAGCTGAAGATGGTGGTGGCTTTCCTAAGTGAATTTGGAGATGCTTCCCCCCTTGCAGGAATACAAACATGTGAACATATAATTTCCAAATTAATGCAAAATTGCAATTTCTGTCTTTCTTGACACTGCCTCCTGGGTCCCAATAACTCCTTTGCTGCCTAGCAGGGAAGCTGTGCTGACTAAAGAGCTTTTGTATGACCACAAAACCACTTCAAAGTTTGAGAAAGAAGAAAGGACATGTATCTAGCTGACAAAGTTCCCATAATGAAGGGTTTGCATCCTGTATATCCAGCCTGGGGTTAGTGACTCAGACAGGGCTAGCTGTACTAACACACTGCAGCAGGCGAGAAAGGAACCACCACCAGCAGCTGACCCACAAAGGGCTGCCACTGACAGCAGCCCACTTGTCTGCTAGGTGAATAATATTCCCCTGGGGTTTTCTTTGAGATAAAAAAGTCAGATTCAGGCAGTAGAGAGCAAGGCTGAGCTGAAGAGTGGGCAGCAGTAACAGCAAGACCGTACCCAGGTGGCATCATGAAGAGGCACCATGAAGCCCACCAGGATCTCGGGCTCTCTTTGGGAGAGCTGGAAATGGAGAGAAGGGTCTGCCCAGTTTTCAGACAGATGTAGCAAGGCTGTAAGAAATTGTGCCTCTGCTTAGAGCTCTCTTTCCTTCTTGGTCTTTCCCCAGCATGTCTTCTACGCTACAACAGGGCAACTGGTGTAGAAATTCACTGTAACAGAGAAACAGAGGCAGGAGCTCCAAACAGGAGGCTCTTTCTGTATTAATTATACTGCACAATAGGACAATAAATATATGGAGGTTCCCAAAGACCTTGTGAGATTTGTATTAGCAATGGGCTGATTTGGACAGCCACATGTAAACATCTCAAAACTATGTAGAAGCTGCATATCCTGGTTATTCTCTAGGAAACAAAACACAAACTTTCCCAGGCAGTTATAAATGTGTATAGCAGCCTTTGGTGACAGACCTCAAATTACCTTTGCGAGAGTAAGCATAATTGCCTCTGTTTACATGGAGAAAGCAAGGTACACAGGGATGAAACAACTCCCTCAGGTCACAGAATGAGCTACAGAGGCACAGAATGCAGAAATGAGAATATAAGCTAGTTCTTGTCATCCCAGAGCCCTGCCTTCTGATTCTTGTCTCTCCAGATTAAGATCTGAAGTCAGGCATACCTTTATTATGCAAACATATTTTTTTTTCCTCTTGGAGGAAACTCAGATGTGGATTATGGATTTGGGTCAGGAGCTTTTGTGCAGGGGTAATTTCTACCAATGTATGAAAGGCATCGTTGTGAAACACTTAACAATCAATGTCCGTGTTCCATACCTAATATCAGTGTGCAGCAGCGAGGGACCGAACGATCGAGCAGCAGAACAGAAAGCAGCCCCCTGGCATCACACCACGGCCTCACAGCACAGCCACTTTCATCCTGTCCCCACAGGCTGTGCCTGAAATGAGAATAGGGGTTCAAACGGGAAAGAAACAGGCAATGCCTTCAGAGAGACCGGATCATGGCGTCAAGGTTATGAAAAGCTGGATCTTGCCTTTCGCAGAGGAAGCGGTGTACAGGCTTTTGCTGATTTTGGCTCGCTCTGGTTTGGCATGTAGGAGCTCCTCCTGCACTAAAAACATCGTCGTTTTGTGGGGGAAAGTGCAATGATTCAAAGTAAATAAGTGATTTTATGACATTTCTGTACCTCACGTCAAGCAGTACTTACCAGCTGCCCACTTCAAACAGAGCCCTTGGCAGAACTCAGGCTTCCAGGAGAATCTCAGCCTTAACTTTCCCCCAAATTTTCTTCCTCAACACATGACCTTTTCCTTGCCCTAGCTGCTTCCAGTACGTTGGGTAGCAATTTGTCCCCTGCTACCACCTTGCAGTTGAGCTTTTGCCTGCTTACGCCTGCAAGTTTTTGCCTTTTACCCAGAAAATCTTTGCTGTTCCACTTTCCAACCCCCTCAGCCTCCCAGTGATACCTGACAGCCAAGTGCAAGCAAATGAACTAATTTGTCACAATCAGCGTTAACTCTGTGTCCACCTGTATGGAACAAATTGCAGATTGAAAGTCTGAAGTTTAGGAGTGAAAAGAGTGAACTGAGGATACCTGGAATATAAAAAACGGGAATAGATTAGAGCCAGAGTAGATACCTCAGAATTTGCACAGTTGGCTGCTAGCTGGCTTAAATGGGTTAACTACTGGTTTTCCCCGTTGAACATCTACAAATAGAATTTGTAGACCCAGAATAGTAGCTTCGGTAGCTCTAGGGAAAAAATATTTGCTTTTTTCTTTTCGGGGTAGTGTGTAGTTCTGGCTGGCATTTTCCTCCAGGTTTTCACTGAGATCAGTGTTTGCAGTCCCATTTTTGTGGTATTTTCTAGGTCAGTTTTCACTTCTGCCTCTCTGCACCACATTTTGGGTCCATTTACTTGAGCCTAAAAACCCCCCTAGCTCTTACAGTGTTCTGAAAGAGTCACCTAAGCCAAAGTACTACTAAAAGAACTTGTACTTTGTGGCTGCCTTACGTAAGCTTATGCAGTTGTAGTCTGTAAATGTACTGAGATGAGAGAAAAATAGCTGCTTTTCAATGTGTGAGGTGCTTTTTTCCAAAGGCAGGAGTGGTCCTTCAGGCATTTTGTATTTCTTGGTGTTGGAGCTCTGCTAATATGGTTTCTGATTTAAAATTTCCTTGCATTTAGATAGATTATCACTTAGCAGTTAATATCACAGAGAAATATGATTTTTTTCATCATATCAAGATTTATGTTTTGACTCTAAGAAAAGAAGAATTTGTTTACAGTCTACAGCTTTCCCTGGGTAGCTGATTAGAAGAGAAATGATCCAGCAGCAGGTACACAGCAGTGTCTTTGAAAGGTTAGGATTACAAAAATGCTGTGATACAATGCGATGCGGTGACAAGGGGCTGTCCAGAAAGTCAGTCTATTCCAGAAGCAGAGACATCACCAATGCAGTGGAGAGAAAGTGCCCTAAGTTCTGTTAGAAAATGATAAGATTTTTTTTCCAGGAACTCTCCATTAAAATTAATTTACAGCTTAGTTTATCTACTGAAGATGTGCATGCGTCTCTTCCCTGTCAATAAAATCAGTATCTCATGGGACTTTGTCTCCTTCTATATGTTGTTTTGTCAGTTGTAAAATCTGTGAACAGCCTGTAAAGGCTGTTCCAAATTGGAGAGTTTTGATAAAATGGATGGTAATTACACAGTACTGGAGAATAATCAGTGAGCGGGCTTTCTTCTGCAGGGCATTTTGTTATTGTTTGATAGAAATCCCGTTTAGCGCTCCACAGTATTTATTCACACCTGACTTTCTTTAATCTCACCAACTATGTTTAAGGTGTAGCAGTAGAAGCTTGAGCTTTATCTGAAAATGGAATGTTTCCATTTTATTGAAAGTTAACTCTCTTTTAAAATCACAGACCAAGTTGGGTTTGTTTTTTTTTTGTTTCAAGTCAGGAGAAAAGTGGCCTGGGAAAGGAACAGAAACTGCTGTCAGTTTTCCTCTGTGGCAGGCTCCCTGATGGCCCAGCAGTTCTCTATTTACCTTATTACGGAGCAGTTAGCAGGCTGTAAATCTCACTGATGAGCCAGCAACCTTTCTGTGGGCAACTCGGTTAGCTTCAGAGTCCCATAAATTCTTTAAAAAAAGGGCAGCCTTCAAGGATGGTTGGAAAAATACCATTCATAACTGAGACATCCAGTTATAATAAGCTGGATGTATGAATAGAGAGTAGGCTTATTAGATCTGCAGACCGGCCGGAGCTGTTTTAGGCAATGGGATTCAAATTCAAAATGTTCTTCCCAAAGCGTAGGTATGGTTTGCAGCAAATAAGGGGATGGTTGACAGGGAAACTGGTAGTTAACCCATTTAAGCAAGCTAGTGGCCAACTATGCAAACGCAAGAGAGGAACATGTTGGTGGGAAGCAGCTCTGCAGAAATGGTTCATGTTTGATGGTGAACTTAGAGGATGGATGGCTTGTTGTTTCATGAGGTACAAACACTTCCTGGGTTGCATAAACAGGGCTATAGTCTGTGAGGCAGGTACATTTTTCCTCCCCTCTGGTGAGGTCACAGCTAGGAACCTCTTTGCCTGCAGTGGTGGCTTTGAGATAGATGGGAACCAATGGGAAATCCATAGGGGAACAGGACCCGGGAGAGACCCTGAAACGTGCCTGAGAGAAGAGGTGTTGCAAATTAAAGGGACAGAAAACTGAGGGTGGGATAAGACAATAGCTTTTAAATATTCAGAGGGCAAAGAGGCAAGGAGTTATTGCAGACAAGACAAAGTAATGGTCTCAGCAAGGTTATAGCAAGGAAGGTTTTGTTCAGCTACTTGAAAAGCATAGAATAGTAGAAGATAATAATGCATTAACCAGATACTTGGGAGAGGATGTTGAGCCTTTATGAAGGCACAGCAGCTGTCAGGACTGACCCAGATGTGGTTGATTTTTGCCTTGGGTCGGGAGAAAGGATGGCCCTTTGAGTCACCTTCCACCCTTGCCAGCCCGTGCAGTGAAACGGGTTAGCTCAGCACCTGGTCACACCTCCAGTTAGTCTGTGCTTTTCAGACTCCACCACAATTGGTTGTAACTCTGATTTTTCTCTTTTTCAAACAATTAGGTTCTTCACTCCTGTTAAAAAACACCCGGCCAGCTGCTATATAAAAGGTACTGGGATGAAATAAACAATATTTTTATTTCCAAGATTTTTGTGCTATTCATGTCTCACAACTGCAATTCCAGAAAAGTAGAAAAGAATGTTGAGATCCTTGTGTTGTTTGGTTGGTTTTTTTTTTAATGAAAGTGGAGCATTTCTCCCTTACAAACATCATACATGAATAGATTGTTTTCAAGACTCTTCTGACATTGTTTGTTCAATTTTGGGCTTGTTTCCTTATCACAGTGATGTATTAAAGTCTAAATGAAAACTATTTCCTTCATGTCTTTCTAACAGCTTGTCATGAAGCATCATTGTGCAACAGTGTCATCCACAATTTTAATGATGACATCTCATTTCAGGAGGGCGTGAGCTGAATCCCAATGAATAAATTCATGAAGTTTAACCTCTCCATGACCCCATTTCCACCGTGTTTTTTTCTCATCCCGCCCCAGCTCATTAACTGTCCTGACAAAAGCAGCTGAGATGAGATGTGGGTCTTTGTAGCTGTGCTTTAAACAAAAGAAACAGTGGGAAGAAAAAGAAAGGTGGAGAGAAGTATCATGTTTGGTCTGGAAATTATCTGCTGTGCATTTGTAAGCAAGCTAATTTTTCCTCAGTATGACATGGTTCCTAACCAGAACAATAGATCTTGGACTGGAAACTACCCTAACATTATAATTACATCCAATCCTAACTAATTTCTTTCTAATGTACTGCGAGTGGCATTTAGCTCATTGAGATGCAGACTCTGTTCCAAGGACATCCTGTGGCTACCGAGAAAACCTCTGTCTCACACTCAATTTTCAGCAGTGTTTTCACTGTCAACTGTCAACATTAACACAATGTTTAGGTTCCCTTTAAAATAAATCAACCCATTTTGTCACCCTCTTATTGCTCTGCCAATTGTTGATCCCTGTCTCAAACCATTTTAATGTGGCGCCGGTTTAGTGCCCTAGTTAATGTTGATATTTGTCTTTGAGCATCTACTTTGTTCCTTTACCCCTTGGTAAGGCTACTGAGAAACTAAAAAAAATGTGTTTCTGAACTTACTTGTCCCAAAACAGCAGCTTATGAATCAGGACAGTATATATTTTTATCTGCATTGTGTAAATGCCTAATGAGACTCATTGCTATGTCCCAACCATATACAGTATTATATCTGTTGGGTGGAGATTTTTTTTAACTGTTTTTAAGGCTTCCTTGTCATGTTATTATCCCTGACTTTAGCATTGAAAACTAGCAGGTAGGAATTTCACCATGTGTAGAACTGGAAATCCCCCATTAGTTTTTTTTACCTTTCTAACATAGTGGCAAAGCCAATCTTTTGGACAATGTTTTAAATAACATGCTAAAAGTCTGTATTATCTATACTCTATTAGTATACTTCACTAAACTTAGCTTCTGTGAAATTGCTTTTTATCTCAAGTAGTAAACTTCTAATAATCTATCCCCATTTCATTTTTCTGCAATACCTATGAACTACTCTTACTGAATCCAATTGATTCCAATTGTAATTCCAATTACTACTTTACATTCACAATGAAAAAGAATGTAGCTGGCTCCCAGAGCACTGTCATTATTGGTAGACAGTGTCTTTAGCTTTACTTAAATACTTCGATCTGGGGACAAATAGCAGCTATTTTCTCCTGTTGTTCTACACCAGGAAAAAGATGTTCGAGGAACATGAGGGAAAGAGTTTGTTGATATTAGCTGAATTTATAGTGAATTGTTACTGGATGAAATCTGTTTAGAGCAAACATATCCTGTTTACTGCAGGATTTTATGGGAGCCTCTCAAATTTGCATGTTGATTACATGAAATGTAGGAAGTCCCTCCCAGCCATACAAGAGGAGAAAAGGATTGTTAAAATATGAAATCATCTCGAGCATGGTGTGGTTTACACTCAGAGATGCAGCAAGGGACCCAGCTATTTACATCATGAGAGCAATCCGCAAGACTAAGAGTAATACTGTCCAACCTGTGTAAAGTTTTCATTATATAGATGAAGTTTCCAAATCTATATTTCATACATACAGAGACTTATAAAGATTGTTCTTGTCTTAGATTTCTGGGCTATTTGTCCTCAAGCTAGCACAACCTGAGAGTGATCAATAAACACAATGGAGTGATAGAGCACATTTATCTCCTGTTCATCCTGTGGTGAGCATCTCCCCTGGCACTCTGCCTCAGGCAGCCTTTGTCAGGCAGCTGAGCAGGGGAGACAAATTCTCTATCAGCACATTAAAACCTGGTGGGGAGCAGGTCGCCTGGAGGAGCCACGTGTCCAGAGGTTTTCTAACAAGACCACAGCAGACTCACAGGCAGGAAAAGGAGAGAGGGCATCTTTGGACAATTTTTTTTTTTTTTTTTTTTTTTTTTTTTTATAAAAAAAAAAAAAAAAAAAAAAAAAAAAAAAAAAAAAAAAAAAGTTCTAGGAAAAATATTAAACCCATGGGGAAAAAGTATGAAAGGGAGAGTTAACTAATTAATGCTGTAGCTTTGGTTAGCAATCTGTTTCATTTTCTCTTGTCTTTTGCTAGCCATAGGAAAATACACCACTGTCTGGGGGTTTTTTTTTTTTTTTTTTTTTTTTTTTTTTTTAACTGGTAGTCTTACGAGCTTCAGCTCTAGATCTTAATGATTCACACAAACTAACCATTGACTTTTTGCCTCTCATGACCAAATCCCAGGAGGGACCCTCAGGCTGGTGGAGCACAAAGAGCACCTGTGGTAGTATGGACCCTTGCTAGGTTTTCTTTCTCTTTGCTGGACGTTAGTTTTGCTTCTATTGATGCAAAACTTCAAATCCTCCAAAGTAAAGTACTTTATTAAAATATAAGCCTGAATCTGCTCTGCTACAAGGCGGTGGCTGTGTGGGCTGAGCCCTGGTTTGGTTAGGGTGGCTTGGCAGCTTCTTACACCAAAAGTCTCGTTTTCCTCCAAGTGAACACTAACACTGAAGGGCTCTGTGAAGGTCTTAGTGTGAGGAGCAAATGGTGGCTTTGCTATTCACTGGCACAAAACCAGTCTGAGAGTGAACCAGGGAGAACTGGTAAATGGGACAATAAAGGAAATCAAACAGAAAAACTGGGGAGAAAGGAAGAGGGAGGGGAAAAATTACAGGGAAGGGGAAAATAATGTATGGGTGTGGAGGTAGCCAACACACAGGAAGGATATGTGAATAAGAGTTAGCTCAGATGTTTAACTCTTAAATACACTGTCCCTTCCTGATAAGTAGAACATCAATGGGATGAATGTGTAGGCTAAATGGCAGAATATCACCTTCATCTAAAAAAAGTAGTTAGAGGGAAAAAAAAACACCACAAAACAAAACAATGAATGTGAGATGAAAACCAAAACAGGGATGTGGTAAAGAGCTTTGCAAGCCTCCATGTTATACATGTGACAAATTAAGAAATGGTTAACCTTCATTTGCTGTCTCCAACCTAAACATAATGTGAGCCTCTGATCTTTGTCCTATACTGGAAATATATGCACTTGTGAAGAGTTCTATATTAGTAAAAAACTGATAAATGTGACTGTTCCTGAATGAATTCAAGCTGCAGCTTTTCTAAGATATAGCTGCCCTTTTGAAGACTTTGAAAACTCTTCAAAATTTTTTTACAAAGCAAAAATGTAGCTCTTCATACCTCCATGCCCCCAGTAACCGTGTACACTTTTTCCGTCATTTACCAGGATTCTAGGGATGAAATTTTCTTCTGCACTGACTCAGAAAGTTCTGCCCACACCTTGTTGTCAATTAACTGGTGAAATGCCTTTAATTGAGCTGCTAAGGACAAACACCTCTATATTCAGCTCCTGGAGCAGTGGCATAGGTGATATCCCTCAGGCACCAAGAGCTTGATGGCTCATCTTCTAGAGGTGTCGCTGCATGAGCTGTAAGCCCATGTCAGGCGAGTGTCTCTCTGTGACTGATATAACTGGTATAATAAAGGCCAGACGCCCAAAGATGTCCAGTTGTGAGCAACCACAGAAACAGAATATTGATAGAAAAGCAGCAGATATCATAAGCGTGCTTTTTAGAGACTTAGGGTGTTAAATACTTTAAAGAGTAGGACCAGAGAAAGTAATAACTTCAGAATATGTCCTGAAGACCTCCATCAGTCAAAGGATTAAGTTGTGACTTAACAAAGTGGTGCTTTGACAAAGAACTGAACTCAAATAGCAAATCTATATTTAGTCATTATGGAATGTTTTGCGGATCCCCTGTTTTTTTCCTGTTAAATTGACCTTATTGCCCACAGACACTGAGAAGTCAGCTCTTAACAGTTACTGTTGTGCTCTGTTATGCTCAGCGGCCTCACAGCCTTTGCATAGGCAACAATATTTATGGCAGACAACATAGAGACAAATGTAAAGAGCTGCAATTCCCAAACCTCTCCTTCGTGCCATCAGCAATGTTCAATAGATGCAGATTCAAAGGAATGCAAGAACAAAATTCATTCCCCAAGGATGTAGGTCAGTTTGAAGGGCTGCTATATAGCTACAGGCACATTTTTCCCAGATAAATTATGGCTCACAGTGTCAAACATAGACTCTAATTGAGTAAAATGTACTGATCCTCTTACTCAATGGGGCTTTGTTTCCAATTAGGACATAGTTCCCTTTGGCCTTGAATTTTTCAGGGATGATTTCCGGATGAGAAGGAGAAATGCTGGGGACTGAGAAGGCAAAGGGCGAAGGAAGCCCCAGGACCCTCATTAACGCTGATTTGTGCAATACATACTCTCAACTCTTAGTGTAGATGAGGCTGTCTCACTGCCCATCCCTGTTAAGACAGCATCAGATAATCTTAATTACAGCTTTTGTTACATGGTGCTGTCAAAGCGCTTCATAAACTGCTTGCTAAATCTGAGAATGTTTAGCTGCTTCCTTTTCATAGCGGAAAGGACCACGATCACTGAATGTGACCTGCTACATAACACGAGCTATTTGCTTTCACCCTGTAATTTCTGCAACAAGCCCTTGCCCTTAAAAGGAAGTTTTTCTATAAAAGTAAACCTCAATAAAAGAATGGAGAGACCTTCATAGATATTCAGGCAATCTTAAAAAAAAAAATCAAAATTTATCACTTCCCTTTCACAATAAGATAGAGACCTTTAACATCCTTTAACTCTCTCCTTAACCCCCTGCCCACTCTTTTTCCTTTATAACTGAGTTGAGGATTTCTGTTTTCTTACTAGTTTTAGCCCACTGCTCATGCTAAGACATTTTAGTTACTTTTAATTGTTAATGGTCAACTGTATAGTATAATAAATACAATTATAAATATTATGGAAACTGAGAAATTAATTTGCAACTGCTTCCAGCCTATAGCATATTCTCTGCTGTGAAGCAAGCTTATTTATAAGGAAAAAATAATTTTCAAATTCTTAAGGAAAAAATAAGTTTTCAACCATATTATTTTCTATGAATGGGCAGAGATTGTCACCAACTCTTTCTATTGCACTAAGAACAGTAAAGGCTGCAATTTTTCTGGAGGGTGGTATATAGAAATGCTACTGGTCAGCTTAGATCCTGCTTTCAAATAAATGTCAAGGTATCAATGTCAAGGTAAATAAATACTGACCAAATGAGGTCAGCAGAGGATTTCACCTTTCTTCTGGTTCTTTCCAAAGTGGTTGAAGGTGACTTTCGGAGTAATTTTGCTTTCTCTTTTTGGAAGGGTTTAATTGTGTTTGTTTGTTCACTTTGTTTCATTTCCTTAAACAAGACATTTCTGGTGTAGCTGTCCTTCTCTAGATTCATCCTCTGGAGCACCTACTGTCCAGGAATGACTTTGCTGGCTGGCTGTTCATGGAGCGAGCAGAAGGAGACTTACAGCACCAGCCCAGTTTAATGGCTGTCATCTTGCTTTTCCTGGCAGTATGAGACTTTGTGGATAATGTCTTTTGTCTGACTTTTCTTAACAATAAGCATAAAAGGAAAAGATATAAAATTCTCCATTGGCACTGGAATGACACGTACATACTGTGCCAGTACAGAATGAAATTGTATTTCTACTAGCTGCAAGCAATTCACGGTATCTGACCAAAGGGATATTCCATACCATGTGATGTCATGATCCGTATATAAAGCTGGGGGAAGAAGGAGGCAGAGGGGACGTTTGGAGTTAAGGCATTTGTATCCCCAAGGAACCATTATGCGTGATGGAGCCCTGCTTTCCTGGAGATGGCTGAACACCTGCCTGCCCATGGGAAGCTGTTAATAAATTCTTTGTTTTGTTTCCTTTGCTTGTGCATGCAGCTTTTGCATTACCTGTTAAACTGTCTTTATCTCAATCCATGACTTTTCTTGGTTTTACTCTTCCAATTCTCTCCCCCATCCAAACTGGGAGGAATAAGTGAGTAGCTGCGTGGTCCTAGTTGCCAGCTGGGGTTAAACCACAACAGCACCTTGGAAAAGTGGTGCTAGCGTGCTCTGCTCCAGGTTATCGGGATCCCATCCAAATTCCCATCCTCTCCCCACCTGCTCCCACCCTGCCCCTTGGAGTACTGGCAGCTTGCAGGCTGCCTTGTACTTTGGGGATTTCTCTGGGTTTCTTTGGGGATGGTTGTGAGTCAGTCAACAAGCTTGGAAGAAGTAAAATGCCAGGTGGAAATCCCTTGTTACTGAGAGCATTTACTGTTTTGAACGACCAAACTGGAGCCTGGAGAAAAGGGGATAAATTATTCAATGACAGAGTTTTGCTTCAGGAAGAAGTAAATTTCAAAACTTCTTCAGAAAGCATTGTGGGCTGGATGTAATGCTGGCAAGGCTGCTCAATTAATCATTTAAGAGAAATAACATCCAGATTTCCCTCAACTTCTACAACTTCTGAAAACTGAGCAGCAAGTTGTCTCAGTTGCTACAAAAGTGATTAATTCTCTTCTGCCACTGCAACATACAGCATTTAATTGTCTTTTAAAATATACATGTATGTATATTTCCTGCGACATTTTCTTTTTTGTGTGGCAATTGGGAAATAGCTTTAACCTTGAATTTTTATTTTAGGACATAAACATTTAATGACAGAGAAGTATTGTCTCTTTAATTTATGCTTTTGGGAAATGATACACAATTCTCTGCATATTGAACACGAGTGTATATATATAGCATTTAGGGAAAGATGTATACAGTATGTTGAGCCAAAATCATGTCAAAAATGTTCCAGTGAACATATGTCACACATTTATGCATTTGTAGGATGTTTTATACTGACAGTCCAGCAGCTGCTTTACTTTGTTTCAGGAACCTCTGCCCAAACACTCTGTTTCACTCCTACATTTAGTGGAAAATTTGTCCTGGTGATAACAAATTCTCTAATTGCAGATTGATTTTGTTAAAAAAGGAAAATATAAAGTCAAGAAAATGCTTTACAGTTACAGTATATTAATTCCTTTCTTTGGAAAAGAAGAATCAGTGAAATCATAAATTAGAAGTGTACGTAAAAATTTGTAAATAAACACTCATTATATCTCCATTAGCAACTAAAAAATTTTGGATTTAAAATAATTTCTCATAAACAAGCCTCAAAATGTTAAAATAATTTCAATATAAATAAATAAAAAAAAAAATGGACCTATCCAGATGAGGAATTTTTAATCTGGTGGCAAATATTAAGAGTAAAATCCTTTAGTTTCATATTTTGGGGGATTGCTAAGGACCGTGACACCCTTTCTGTACCTATACCCCCCAAAAAAGCTGCTTTCCAGAACACCTAGACTTACAGAGGTATGCTATCAAAAAAACCTGATTGTATCTATAGGTAGATTATTCCAGCTGTGCTCTTTCTCCAGCAGCTTTTGTAGGTGGAAAACAAAATTAACTTAAACGGATATCTATATAGAGAGTACAGAGAGCGCTGGGCTCTTCAGGTGGTGTAACTGTAAATCACAGTTTCCAACTTTGCCTACTCCTAATGGATATAGATTTGATGGCAGAAATTTATACAGTGGCCTTGGCTTAAGTGGGGTCAGTATTGATAGGTATGATGTAGCTCTTTAATTACAAGCGAGGACTCCTCGCTACCAGCAGCATTTCTTGTGGGTCTTCAGAGTGGGCGGCCAGAGCACAGCCAGAAATGTTGGCTGTGCACTGCTTGACAGTGACTTGGACAGCAAATCTGAACACCATGGCAAATCTAATTTCCAGGTGGCCCAAAGACTGACGAAGCAGCAGATAACAAAGAAGATGGGGGTACAACTAAGTGCCACTTCCAGGAGGACCTCTTCTGCTGTGGAAGCTGTCCCTTTGCTCTTCCTCTGGCCAGATCATTCATCTCGGTATGCGCAGCGACTGTGTCAACCCCTGTTTCCAAAACTCGGGTAGACATGTGGCTCATACTTGTCTTTTGCAAAAGCTAGGTTGACTCCTTCCCAATATATCATATTTAACCCTCAGTGTACTACTTCTGTTTGTAACGATCTTTTCACTAGTTTTCACCTAGTTCTTATGAATGTTATTGACATTTAAAAGGGAAAGAACATTGCTTCTCATAGTATGGTAATATGGTGTTTTTATCACATCCCTTCTAGCTATCTCTGCTATAAAATGCGGAGCTCTAGAAGATAAAGTCTCTTCTGGCATAAAGTTTTTTGATACCTCTGCTTATCCTAGTCACCTTGTAAGAGTGCCTTCCCTAGCTGTCTGTAGGAGATCTCAGATTCTCTGCTGTGGCCTTCACAGCGATACAAAAAGTAGTTTTGATGAGTCATGGAGATCCTGTTGATGAGCCCTCCTACCTAACCAACCTTCTCACTATGGAAAGACTGGAAAAAGTACTCAGTGGCATACAGGGAAAAGAGAGGGCAGAGATTTCCACAGAGATCTGTTTTACTGATCTCTGGTGATCAGTAAACATTGGGAAAATGAGTCAAACTGATAACAGAAAGGATAACACAAAACTCTTTAGAAATTCCCATGTGAAAGAGATAAGATGCTATACTTTCTGTACCCCATCTGTTTCGGGGAGCTTTCAAGGAGACTCACTCAAACAGAAATGCTCTGTGCCTCCATGCTCTTCCCTGCTTCCCAATTCATATGTTCTCACTGGAGTGGAGACCATATGCCATCATCCTAAACGATAGGAAGAAATAAATCAGGATGATGATGCCAATGTTTGCACTTACCAGGACAAGTTGATTTAAGGCTAACTCATTTCCTTCTGACTTGCATTTTATTCCAAACTTGTTTAGTGTGAAGAGACTATGAAAGTGTTCCAGAATCATCCAAAGTGGAAATTGTGACAGATGGCAATAAAAAAAAAAAATCCATAATGGGTCCAATTTTGTTTTACACTATTAGGGCAAGGTTATTGCTACAGTTATGATCTTAAACTCTGTTTTATTTTTATAGCTATGATAGTGGTTAACATTGCCTTTGCCTAGCCAGCTGCCTTTCCTGAATAAAATGTCTGCAACAGCTTTGTGCAGCCAATCGGTGGAGCAAATAATGCAGTTACTGCTCCAAAATGCTGGTTTAAAATCCAAAAGGGAAATAAGCAGAAGTTCTCATAGTACCCAGGAAAAACACCTGCAGAAAGAGTGGCAAGGAGAAGGAAAGACTGCTTTAAAAAGCAGATTGAACCAATGGATTTACACCTCAGCAGTGGGAGGGGGGTGCCAGCAGCAGGCTCTGGTGGGCAGCAGATCCAGAGCAGCTCTGTCAAAAAGTCTACAAACAGAAAGGGTTTTGAGGGTTTATCAGAATATTCTTTTTTTCCCAACAGAAAGTATATTTTTGAGTAAACCCATTATTTTTATTTGCAAAGCAGCTTTGGTACATTTATTAGTAACATCAAAGGTGTTTATATATTCAGACTGACCAATTTCTCATAGGTTTAATTATCTGACTTACTTTTCAGTTAAATGGTGATGGTTTTTTGGTTAATTTATAAGATACTTTAAAAATGTAAATATAATATACGAGTTGGAATTCATTATTCATTGCAAAATGTTTTTAAGTGAAACCATCAAATGCCACATTTATGATTATCTTCTGTGCAGTCATAAACTTTTCATAAGCCAGATCCAGACATTTTACCTGTTCCATTCTGTTACTGTAGGACAAAATATCTAAGTACTTCATGCAACAGAAGGATGTTGTTGCTTAGAGAAGTTTGGAAAGAGGTTGTAGAGGTGGGGGTTGGTGCCTTCTCCCAAATAACAAGCAACAGGATGAGAGGAAACAGCCTCAAATTGCACCAAGAGAGGTTTGGATTGGATATCAGGAAAAATTTCTTCACCAAAAGGGTTATCAAACATTGGAACAGGCTGCCCAGAGAACTGGTTGAACTGCCATCCCTGGAGGTATTTAAAAGATGGGTAGACGTGGTGCTTAGGGACATGGTTTAGTGGTAACTTGGCAGTGTCAGGTCATTGATTGGACTCAATAATCTTAAAGGTCCCTTCAAACCTAGAAGATTATATCATTCTATGACATTTTTTATGTGAACAAGTCTATTTAGCATGGATAAAATAATTAGAATCACTTGTTACATGAAGCAAAGATATAGCTACACTCGATAGAAATCCCCATTCAGCAGATTTGATGGGGCTGGGCTCTGTAAGAGGGCATCACCTGTAGGTTATTACGGACCCCACAGGTAATGAAACAACTGTAAACAGCACACGCAAATACGGGAAATTTCCTCTAAGTTCTACCAAAGCATATAAACATGAAGGAATGTAACGCAAGGCTTTATTTCAAATTAAGAGGAGCAATTTCCCTGGCAGGGCACTGGCAGCAGCTGCTCCAGATATTCCCCAGTGTCCCAGCTCATTGCCTTAAGGATGCTGGCACTGGCCCTACACCCCGGGAGCCTGTACAAACCCCTGCCGAGCAAGAGGCAGGTCTAATCCCTGACATTGGGGTGGTCTCCACAATCCCAGGCAGGCCATTCTGCAGTCTTTGTGAGATACTCATTTTGCCAGATGAAATTGACTCCTAATTTTAAAGAAGTGGTATGAAAAATTGCTGCTGAATGACAAGTCACATTACAGTGTAGAATCAACTAATCCCTTCAGACGATTTTCTTTTAATGTTGCTCAGCCTGGATTTTAATTTCTTTTCAGCAGCTCCTAATAGCCAAATTTCCAGCAGAATTGGCTTTCTGAAATAACCAGCAACCCTATAAACTAACAATATGTTTTTAAGAACACGCTAATGTTCAAACATTCAGTAGTTATAGCGGTAATTGTTTTGCTTTCCTTTAGCTAAGGGAAAATAGATCACATTTCAGTGTGTCACCTCTAACCACTTTTAGCTGTTTCCATAAGCAGTTTGATACAATGCTTAGCACCTGTCTGATATAAGCCATGTGTGATTCTATTGGGAATAAAACACTAAAAGTAATAAAATAGGTAAGTTTAGGTGCAGATCTCCGCGTACACAAGATGGAAAAGCAGAAGTCATTCTAGCCAGATCCCCTTTTATACAATCCTGGAATAAGTGAACATATGGTGAATTAGGATATGACTCTTCTCACCTACCTCTAACACTAAAAACCACTAAAAAAACCCCAACATTTAGTCCAAGTCAGCTGCCTAGGTTCTCTGTCACTTGTGTCCCAGCTTTCTCTGTAGTCACAGGGAACGGTAAGCACCTTCAATGTATCATTTATGGGTATATTCTATATACATTGCTGGCCTTTAGAGGTGCCTTTCACTTGGTTACGGAGAGGACTCATAGAGGTGGTTCAAGCTGTACACCTGAGTTTTGGATGGTCGAAGATGGCTTTCAGACATATGGGCACAGAACCCCAAATTACGCCCAATTTCAGTAACTTTCAGCTCTCATAAATCAGGTCACCGATGCTTATGAACAGTTTTATGGTTCAATGGGCTTATAGGAAGGTAAAATACTACTAATTTAAAAAAAATAATCTGAACTGCAGGACAGAAAAACCAGCTTGCAGCTGCGTTTTAGCAAATTACACTGGCTTAAGAATTGTTCCTAATATTACCGTGAGAAGTACTACTGGAAACCAGTGATATATTCGAAAAACAGAGAAAACTTGTAATTCTTGCTGTTATTACATGCTAGTAAATCACTGCAAGGTTCCCTTGTCTCTATTGAACTTCTCTCGTGTGCAATAATACAGACGATGAGGAAATACCCTCTGAAAAGAGAGGAGCTCTCAAAACTTTGCCTTATTCCCTTCGGGTCAGACAGGGCAGGGATGGAGATGAAGGCTGTAGTGTGAGGCCAGGATGGTTTCATGCTGTCTCCCAGTGCTGTGGCATACAGACAAATCACACTCAATCTAACGCTGGTTGAAGGAGACTTTGGAGATTATTCCTCCCGAAAAGATGTCTTAAACAACCGATAGAGCAGAAATGCAGTGAAGCTTGTCAAGCCCTGTTCTGTCAGCATAAATGAACACACTTATCAGTGACTGCACTTAACGCCCAGCTGTGAGACCATCCTGACCCAGTCAAGCTACTAATACACCCACAAATACCCACCAAAACCAGAACAAGCTTCAGTACATGGGCATTCATTTCAACATGCTGCATTCAATAGCAAGACTAAAACTAGTCTAGTTTACAAAGCCATTGAATTTTCTTTCAAAATATTTACCCACCTTTCATAATCTTTGTATGTCTTTTTTTTTTTTTGCCTCTGATTTAATCCTTCCCTCTCTTTTCTCTTCTTTTCCTCTTTGCCCCCGTGCCCTTCCTGCTTTGAAGCATGAGAGTCTGAAACAGTTATTTTCACTGAACTGCACATTTCTGTCTCTTAATACTACTTCAGCTTTCATTTTTTATTACAAAAATCTGTACTCACACTACTACATGTAGCATATGTTACATGATTTTGATTAACTATATTTCAATAATATGTTTACTGTGAAAAAGAAAGCAAATTAACATTCAGGTCTGTTATTAATCATAATACCCCCAACTTGAAGTGTTAAACATGCATGATGCAACTGGGGTATATTTTTTTGTGAATCTAAGTTTAATTTATAGGAATTGGGCATAATCTTTTAGTTGATTAGCTATTCAAAACACAACCAAAATTATTCCAAGTGTGTCTGAACAGCATGATGTCTGGGTTTTAAAATGTGACTAAGGAATGCCTTGAATTGGAGAGATGCAAGTTAAGTAAGTTTGGTATTTGGATTTTTTTCTGATAAATACAGGTAGATTAAATGACTTAAAGTACTGTGCAATGCTCTGTCTCTGTCTCCTGAAGTATTTCACCTTGCCTTGCGTATCCATCTATTCAGACAGCTTGGTACTATGGGCAGGTGTGTCCCTCAAAGTCAGACAGACAGAACAAACCCCTTATCCCCATTCCCCAGTGGGAAGAAAGTGGGATTTACACTCTTCATGACTGAACAGTGGTAATATTATCTGATATTAAATGAAGCAATTCAGAGCTGCAGAGGAACAATGGGTATTTTGAGATTTCCAGGCATACACACCATACTTGATCCTATAGGGACAGTATTCCTCTGTGTGGCCTAACATGGATACTGTATTTTAAATGACTATACTAAAATGTTAAAAATGTGACTGTTTGATCTTTATCTTGATGTCTAACATTGTATTATAATTGATTCACTCTTTTTAAAAAAACAGTGATTTTGGTTTCCCAGCAGTCATGAATTACAGATAAGAGGGACTCAAAAGAAAGCTCTAACTTTAGCAATGTGACAGTATATAACCTTCCGATGACTTCCTTTACTCCTCTTGCTAATCACAGATATTTTAAGGTGAAAGATGCACGTCATAGCTAATCCCAAAGGGTCATATGAGTTTCCTATCTTGAGGCTCAGCATGGTCTTTTTTGCATGCTATGACTCTTTCTAGCTTTGGATAAAGCTGTGCTTTGCATTCTGTTTGGCTTTCAGTACACCATTTGTGTGTTATTTATAATGTAATCTGCTGCATTATGGATTACACTTTGCATACTACAGACATCCTTAAAAAAAATCAATAAATCTTTAGTCCTTTAAAAGGTTACATTGCCTTAGTCTGCATTCGTCCCTTGAAAAAGAAGACCTTGGGCCATGACCAGAGCTCCTAGATCCTACTATATTGCTAGGAGTAAATAGTAATTATCTCAAAGTGAACACGGGTCTGACCAAACCCGGGCTGTTCAGTTACCCTTGTGCTGCCACTTCTCTTCCTCGTAGTGAACAAACCACAAGGAACAGGATAAACCCAAAGAGGAGGAATTAAAAACCACAGGCTTAATACACAGGTCTTAGCAAAGCTACAGTGGTCTTTGTCTCTCTTCAAACCCTTCCCCCTCTGCTCTTCTACACAAAGCAAATAGCAGTGACATTCTGCAGCCGCTTCAATAGCAGAGCAGACTGCAGCTGCAGATATTTAGTAGACAATTTGTATTCTGAGGCATCAGCTAAAAAGAAGGGTTGCTCAGCGTCATTCAAACAAAAAGCCCCAAATCATGTAGGAGATTGCACGTCTCCTCTTTTCTCTAAAAATGATATGTCTTTATGCTTCCTCTAGCATTATTTCCCTCATCTGTGCGCTTCCTGCAATTAAAAATTGTTATTTTTTCCATCTTTTGAATTTGTTCAGTCATTGTTTATTTTTTTAAAAATGCCATAGGTACCACATTAATACATCACTTCTTCCCATTGCCTTGACTGTTTTGATCCACCACAGTGGAAATAACATTTGAGCGCCAAGGCAGGCCAGGGGCAGAAAGCACAGCAGATAACATTGAAAAACTCTCTGTATTTCATTGGAAGTTAGAGATTAGGGGTGAAAGAGATAGTTAGGGCCAAACTAGGGCTCTAGTGATTTTCGGAAGATGTGCTATATTTAGACTTTTTTATGTTTGCAGCCTTGTTTTGTTTAGAAGGTAGCTGGATGAAAGATGAGGTTGCTGAAGAAAATGTGACCAGCCCCCAAGAGCTAGAAATGATCATTCTAGCAAGACTGGGAGTGCAATTTCTTGTTGGCTCAGGAGCTGGGATAAGCTGTGTATGCTTATCCAAACATACCCTTTAAACTCTCTGGGTTCAGCTATCCCATTAGGTAAGCTAACAGGCTTAATTATCCCTGAAGAGTCAGGCGAGGTGTTGGCTGCTGAGCACACAACACAATGTTCTCATTGAAATTCATAGCTCCGAATTGATTTTATAAATGGCACTGCTTTAAAAGGAATTGCAATTGGGATTTTGCCTGTGCAGGTTGCAAAAGGGTATGGATACAAGAGCCTGCACCTACTCACAGATCCTTTTGGGACTGCTACTGAGCTCCAGCTCTAGTGTAACCGCCTCACCAACATCCATACAGGCTGTGATTGAGTACCCTGTCCTGTCGAGGACTTGGTGGCCTTCACATGCAGGGAAAGGAGCCAGAGTATTCTAATTTTATCATGTAAAGCAGTGTCTTTTGTTGGCATGTTAGAGCTGTTAGAATGGGAAAATGTCATGGAATGAATAAAATTTTTTTTCTGTCTTTTATTCTGTGCACCAAATTGTGGTATGGCATGCACACTTAATGTGCTGTGCCAGCACAAGCCCTGGTTGATATGCAAAGAAAAAGATGCATCTACTCAAAAGTCATTCTTTGAATGGTTGATTTTCCATTAATAAAAGGTAAGCAAACAAAAAGATGTGAAACTGTCTTTCAAATTCATTTCTATGCAATTTTTCCTTTTGGTTCTTAAAGCCTCCTTGAGCAGTCCAGAGAACGAGAACTTTCTGTGTTTCCTCTGTCCTTGTGCAGGAGGGAGCTACCTCTGTCTTGCACTTGGACCCTGTAATAGTTTCTCTTCTCAGAGTCTGCATATTGAACTGTTGGTCTGGTTATGAGCTCCACATAGCAAGGACTGCTTGGGAAGAGGTATGTTTATGTTGGGTGCTACTGTAAATAATAAATAATAAATAATAAATAATAAATAATAAATAATAAGAACATAACTAAATAAGCCCCTCCTGAGGGGCAAGGCTGTGTCACATGGGAGGTGGGGAGGAGAGCAAAGGGCTGGAGACCACGGCAGAACTTGCTCCTACCAATCAGTCATGCTTTTGGGCACTAATCAGAGTTGATAATTCGCTCCAGGAGTGCAGAATCCAGAAGCAATTTACAAACAAGGCATCCTCATGGGAACAAAACATATTACCTGAAATATTTCCACCCGATCCAACCCATTTCTAGTTTTACCCAGCAGTCATCTCTAACATGAAAACAAGGCCCTTGCCTCTCCTTTTTTTCCATAGTGTAAGCACATACAAAGGCATTATTATAGTTCTTCAAAGCATGACATTCCTGTTTTTTGCAATCATCAGGACTGAGTGAGTAGCTGTTCCCATGAAGGAATATAAAAGCAGTTAATGCCAGCCCCCGCACTGCCGGACTTTCCACACTGCTGGTAGGAGCAGCTATTCCTTCCCACCATGGCAGCTCTGCACTGGCTAATAAAACATGTCTGTTCATCTGCTTGCAGCCAAGACCTGCATTTGTTCTTTCTTTCCTGCGTGTTTTGCTTTTCATAAGACTGAGCTAATTCTTAAGGTACTGCTCCTCAGTACTGGTAACCTTGCTGCTCTCCTACCATTTCCCCCTAGAGTCTGCCCAAGAATAAGACATCTCACCTCAGGAATGAGCAGTGCCATGGCTCGTGTGGGGAGCACGTGCATCATAAACTCTTCCCCAGCTAGGCAAGGCTGTTAGTTCTTGGAGAGGAGTCGTGAGATTTCCATGACAGTTGTTTAATGGGCAACATTTTCTACACCATGTAACTCACAGAGAATATGTATACTTACTCCCTAATGCAAACTAAACTACAGCTTTTAATCCTTGCAAAAAGCAGAGTAGAGCTTTGGCACATGGTGCAACTTTCCTTGGAGTTTAGCTCTAAAATGTTCAACATTTAGTTGGTGAAAATGTTTCCTTTTCGGAAGTTTCACAGTAGGCAGAAGTTTTCCCTTTTTTTTTTTTTTTTTGCTTGACATGCTGTGCTTTTGAAATTTTTCAGAAATACTATAGGCCAAAAGAGCTGACGGTCAGATCCAGGGTCTATTCTCAGCTCTGCCATGAATTAGGGACCCTGTCTAAAATAGATGTGAAGTAGTACTGAGTTCTGGGGTCTATACAGTGCTCACACAAACAGAGGAGTGACAATGATTCATAGTGACAGGGGTTCAGTAAGAAACGTTGATGGATGACAAGAAGGCTGCCTCAGCAAACCACCTGTCTTCATGGTGTTGAACATACGGTTGAGGTGTTGGAGAACAGCCCGTATCCCAAGTGTGTCCTCCACACCAGGAAGAGTCTTCCTGCCTATGGCTGTTCACTCATGTTTCATCCTCTTTTTCCTTTTCCTGAGAGACTATGAGCTTCAGTGGTTTGCTGAGATCCTCCTGCTGAATATGAACTTTGTGACCAGCAAGGAAATGTTACAAATAACCAGCCAAAGCAGCCCTGGAAAGCTGCACCTGCAATGAACGCCTCTGCCTGTCGGCAAACCACTGCACAAGACCCTCCGAAGACTCAATACAGTCAAGGGACTCATGATCCACCAGCATGATGAGCATGGGCAAGGGAAGAAACTTTCTTCATTGAATACTTTATTTGCCCTGAGTTACTTTCTCGGCTCTGTTTCTGGCAGCAAAATCAATTATCCCGTGAAATAAACTTCCACCAGAGCCTCACTACTTGATACTTTTAAAGTTAGACTAGAAGGAGAATGCACTTGCTTGTCAGTGGGGAACAAGTCTGCAATAGCAGGGCAGGAGCTTAGATGAGCTGTTGCAGTGTCCGTTTCTACACCCATGATGCCATTGAGTTTGTTTTAAAGAACAGAGGGTGGCAGAGCAACACCAGCCAGCAGGCAGGACAAACTGCAGGCTGCTCACACACTTTGTTCATTAGCTGGCCTGAGTTTCTGAGTTCTCTGCAGAGCTACGTACTATTTTCAACGTTCATCTGGCAGGGCTGGAAAAAAAGGCTGATTATGCACAGAAAAGTATGCAGACACAAGGGGTCAAGTGAAAATGAGTTTGATGCTCTATCTGTATCTGTTCCTGACACTTATTAAAATAAATTTCCCATTTTTCTGCGCTTCCCCATCTGGTTGGGAACAAATGATTTCTCATTTACAGTCTTCCTTAAGAGAGTAAATGTTCATTTTCTCCATCCACTGAGGGCAAGAATACGTTATGGACTTAAAAAAATAAGCTGTGACTTGCGCAACTGTTGCTTCTGAATGGACGCTGCCCGTTGCAGCATCACTGTGGGCACTAACACAATTTGACCTTCCTGACTTTGTGCTCAGTCTTCTCTGTAGTCATTTTGTTGTGACAATTCAGTCCTAGAGAGCAATATGTATTTTCTCCAACTTAAACAAACTTTGGAATAATGTTGATTACTTCCTTCAGGCTGCTTTATTCCAGAAATGTGTTAATGTGGGTAGACATCCTGCTGCCTCCTGCTGCTGTGAAGGGTGAAGACTCCTGCAGAATTATTGTGCTTTTTGGTACAAAGAGCCAAGAATACGCCGCTGTCTATGATTTCAGAGAAGGTTTGCAGAGGAAAGGGCTTTAACAAGGGTGTTTTCATCCCCTCTCAACTTGTGGGGTTCTCTCAGAACAATGTACTCAACTTGGTGTAGTGACCAAAGTGGACTACCGTATCCTTTAAACTGCAAAAGTCCTCACCTCGCAGAGGTGATGGTCCTAAGTTGGGAACAACACAAGGCCCTCCAGCAGCGATGGCAGACCTCACAACATTTGCAAAGCAGGATGAGAGCCAGGCTCTGCCTGTTAACGGCAACGATGCCGAGCAGGGCCAATTCCCATCAGCATTTAATCAAAGTAGCTTACTTCCCTAAGCAGGTACTTTATTTGGAGAAGAGCTGTTGCTTTGATTTATATGGCAACTGGAAGCTGATGTTAATTTCTAACAGCTTTCTTGTCTGCCTCAAAGTTTCAAAGTGATGAAATATTTACATATATATTAGGGAGGATACTGCAATGGTTCTTTTATGAGTACATCCTAGCATTTTATTGCATATTGCAGGTGATCATTTTGAAAGGAAAAAAAATGAGTTTGCTGCCACATTTCTCATGATATCTCCCAGAATACATTACAGATCCTAATTGACACCATTATTTCAAAATGCCCACAGACTCGAGTTGGTTTATAGGCCTATAAAACCAATTCATTATTCTCTGCTGAATTTAAGAAAATTTTATTTGTACCTGATAAACTGGTTTACAGCTACATCTTGGAAAGGAAAACAAAAGACTGTCAATGTTCAAAGGAAAGAAAATTGATTAGAAAATTAAGATCTTGCTTGGATTCTGCCTACCAGCTTATTTTCCTTTTCTTTTTTACCCCAAGTTTAGATGACTACCTGTTGCACTTAAGGAATTTTAGAAACATCATTAGCATAAAGAATAGAACAAAACTTCTCACTGTTTTGTTTGTTTGTTTGTGTTGGACAAGAAGAATACAGGAATTATTTTCATTAATTATGTAAGACCTCGGTACCTAAGGCTATTTGAATAGTTAAACTATGCATATGCATGTTGCTGAAAATGATAAATATTTTGTCATTGTTTTTCAGTACTGCGTTTGGCAGCTTTTCTCCCCAGGCTCCTATCAAAGTGCCAGGACATAGTCATTATTCCTAATTCCCATGTGTGTTATAACTGAAGAAAAATATCTTTGACTTAGTATCTGCTTTCATCTCCTGCAACCGTCTGTCCATTATGAACACCAGAGATCCATGTGGGTATGCAACTGTGGTCTTCAAGCCCTTTTACTGATGGTCACAGGTTGATATCTCTGGCTTCAGGATGATTGCTAATCCTTACACAGCATCTTACCTACAGCAGAGGTTTGGCATGCAGCAGGCATGTCCCTTTCTCTTCTGGGGTGCTGCAGCTTGTTGGCGAAGGGGGGTCCACAAGGGACAGGCTGCATGGAGGCTAACACCCCGGATCAGCTCTCCTTCATGTGATACACAGGTCCTCTCCTCACACACAGATAACTGAGGAGGTGCTTGCAAAACTGCGGTCATTCATTCGAACACAAAAGTTTTTTTGGAGTGGCATGTCTTAATGAACTCTTCTGGTGGAAGTCATCCAAACTTCTTACTTCACAGAAGGTGAATTTTCCAAGTAAAGCTGCAGGAGCTGGATGGTCTAGAGAGTGAACCTCATTGCAGCAAAATTAGCAAGCCTTAGTGCAATTAATTCAGCAAGCTAGCAGGATTTCTCATCTAGACAGCCACAGAAGATACCATGGAGACTTGAAGTAGGATTGGTGATCACCAATTAGTTCACAGCTCTTTCTCTTCTGCTCCACATCTTCCCCATTCAGGGAGCTTTATAAGTCCCCTCTGCCCAGCTTTCCCTCCACCCCACTCCCCAGCTGGGTGTCCTGGGGTCACGGAGCCTCCAGGGGCACAGGGAGGTGCAGGATGGGCTCCCCCAGTGCCCCTGGGCTGGAGATGCAGCCCAGCACCCGGGGGGATTTATGTGGAAAAAGTTAAGGGACTATTTGTCACTGCTAAGATTGATGGTGAACTATATAAATAATTTAGGACTTCATCTGCTGCAATCCTAAATTTTGCTCTGAAGGTCATGTGCTTTCCAGAATTCTTAAGTATTTTGCTAATTTCTTGTCCACTTGTCTCAAAAAAAATCTCTAAAAAGTCAAAACAGAAAGTGCTGGAGATGGCATCCACAACTCCCCCATCTAACTTAAGCTGGCTCCCAAGATCTTTTTTTTTTCTTGACTTTCTCAATACAGGCATAGTTTTCTTTTTTTTTTTTTTTTTTTTTTTTTTTTTTTTTTTTTTTTTTTTTTTTTTTTTTTTTTTTTTTTTTTTTTTTTTTTTTTTTTTTTTTTTTTTTTTCTTTTTTCAGAACATCACAGTAATCAAATCAGGCTTGTGCCCTGCTAACAACAAACACATTTAAACATGACGGATTGCTGTAGTTTAGCAAAGGTCTGTCTATGCTCCAAATCTATACACGCCAATTTTGCATAGCAAAGAGTCTGCACTTTTTCCAGCTGTTGAGAGCACTTAAAACCATTGGTCTGAGGAAATGCTTTAGTTGTTATTTGATTTATACTTGCAATTTTGCAAGTACATGGAATTTTCAAATTTAGCACACGTGCCCAGAAATACTCTCAAAACTACCTTAATATATTTGATGCAATGGCCCAAACCTCTCTCAGTCCTTTAAATTAATACCCAAAGAAGGAATATAAATAATTAAAAAATGTTTTATGAAAATCAGCCTCAACAACTCAGATTTTGGTTCTTGTACTAGAACACCAATAGCAAAGCCAGTAACAGAGCTGGCCTGAGTTCCATCAGATCAACAAACACATACTTTTTTGCTCTGTACTTGCAGACTGCATTTTCTATTCATACGGTGACAGACTGAAGCAAAATACTCAAAAGCCCTCTTCAGCTGGAGATAACCACAGAGCAGTCAACATCGTTGCAAGCAGGACAAGGTTATGGCTGACCCAGAACGTTCTGCCTGTGGAACGTGTGAATTCTTATTTGAGTCTTGGCTGCTGCAGAGATGAGTGGTCAGGGCTGATGGCTGATCTCTGCTCTTGCAAGACTTATTATTCAGTCTGCCTCAGACAGCCCACTTTTAGGACGCAACTAACTTTTCCCACTTCTTAGGATGTTTTAGTCCCACTTTTTAGGATTGCAACTACTACAGAATGTAGTACATCTCACAAGCTTCATTCTTTGGTTGTCATGAGGAGCGTTACCACGCACCATGCTTTGGAAGCAGAAGAGCTTGTCTTCTCCTGGCCAACTGTGCGGCTGCGCTTCATCCATCCGAGTCATCCCATCCTCTTTCTTGGGAATTTCATATTACATAAGATACCAAAGTTACACACGTATCATGTTGTGTAAGGTTGTATGTGCTGAAACACGAATGGTGGAGCTGGAAAATAATGTGTGCTAGTGCCAAAAGCAATAAAACACCACATTTCTGATAGCTTTACAAACCAAAATGCTTAACGCTTTTGTCTCATGTTTCAACTATTTCCCACAAAAATGGATTTCTTTTTTTCCTCCCCTAGAGAGGGAAAATTATTTCTGAGAAAATATTGTTCTTCTTAGTAATTGTCATCAAATGTTTGCCTGGTCTGAATATTTGTAAAAATCTGTATTTCTCTCCAAAAAGAAAGTCCTGTGTAATAGTAAATAAAACTTAAGTCACCTGACCTGGGTTAAACTATTGTCTCCTTTGAAATCTCAGAAACCTTGCAGAAAATTGCAAATTTAATTGCAGGCTTTGGATAACTCTGCCAGGAGCTCTTTTTTTTTTCTTTTCTTTTTTTTTTTTTTTTGGATTTTTCTCTCTTGGATGAAAGTGGGGTTAAGTCCGGTACTCCCTCAGTGGAAAGCAAATTTATCTATTAAATATACAAAATTTATCTACCTTGAAGTTATCAGTGTTGCTGCTTGGACTGCATAACAGACATTGGAATCCATGACAGGATTGAAAAACTGTTATTATTGTTGTTGTCACTCATAACCAGGATAGTTGTTGCTGTTGCTGCTGCTGCAGTGTTGATGAGGCTGGAGGAGTGACAAGTCTGCCTCCTTGCCATAAGAACAAAGAATCCTTCCTGACTGCAGAGGTGTAACTCCATAACACATACCTATAAAGATGCTCTGTATAGGCTAATAAAGCCAGGGCTGCAGCGCAACTTGATTAATCAAATATCTGAGGTAAAGGCAAGAGAAAGCACTCTACAGGTGCGAGGGGGAAGTATGAGAGGAAGCTTAGCAACACCTCTTCTTACTACCAGCTGAGCTGCAGAGTGATAATCAAGATGTCACCTTCCACGTGCCTCAATCTGACTCTAGTCAAAGTCTAGTCTAGAGGCAGGTCCCTGCCCATGGCAGCGGGGTTGGAACTAGATGATCTTTAAGGTTCCTTCCAACCTAAATCATTCTGTGATTCTATGATTCTATGAAAAAGGAGGTGACGGTGCTTCTCTTTGTGCCAGTTCAGTGAACTTGTGCCTGCTTCTTTAAAGACGCACATACACATAGAGAAGCATATACAATAGCTATACTTATTTTAAATAGGTATGTTACTGTAGATCTCATTTTTCTGCTTTCCTTCATTACTATCAAGCCAATTGATTTGATGCTAATTTGATTTCATGAGCCTCAAAGTATCATAAAATAAACACTTCCATATTTATGTGTGGCCCATTTAAAAAGACTTGGTTGTTTTTACCTTGCGAGTATAAATATTTAGTTTTACTTCAGTAGGTACATTTTTCAGCATGGCACAGTATGCTCTCTAACTTGCTGGAGCTGTACAGTCACATATGCCTCACTCCACTAGTATTTCCTTCCCACACCAGGATTAAGGTTTTTTATTAAGAATAGTCAAGCTGGAAAGTGTTAATAGAGAATTAATGAAATATAGCTAAAGTAAGAGTAGGTAAGACTGGATATTATATTCTAGTCATTTAATTTCACTAACAACAAGAGGCTGAAAGAGGCAGTAACACTTATGTTCTCAGAATTCCAAGGAAGACCTCTAACTTTTAAACCTACTTTCTGACTGTACTATGCTGTTTTATGGCTCTACTTCTACTTTCATTCCCTTCATCTGTCTCATTGTAATTTTAGGACAGGACAGGAAAGATTTGAATGATGATCCTGGGAAGAAAGATGGGTAGTGATAAATTCACCAAGGCAGCCAGTGGGGCACCACTGTTGGCCAGGTCTTCTCCAGACATGGAGGATTGATAGGCAGCAGTCTGTGGCCAAGGCTTTCGTGAAATGGCTGTGCTGCCTGCTGGCTCTGTCATGCTCTAAACTGCTTGAGCCATATCGGGTCTGAATAGCAAAATGCTGTAGAAATAACAACTTCCATTTTTTTCTGCACATTTCAAATTCCTGGAGCCAATGCATGTGGGGCAACCCCAGTCTCTGAGCTTGGGTCCTGTCACTCTGCTGATTCTGTGATTAGAAAAATCAGGGGGAGAGCTCAATGGCTGTTCAGTCTTTCACCTAAGAAGATGTAAAAAAGCGCTTACCACAAGTCAGATTTTGGATTCCTAGCTATGGTAAGATTGAAAGCCCAGAAGAATAAAATGCTTCGATAACTGAGTCAGAAAACCAATTCTGCTGAGAGCTTGACTTGAAGCTGTTCCTCATATGATCCATTCTCTCATCCTACATGGAATAAATCACGAGACCATTGACTGCATCCTACTTGAAAAAAACAGACAGCTTAATTCTGCCTAGTCTTGACAGTGAAGGGAAGAGTCAGAGTACCTCTTCCTCTCCCCATCCAATTTCCTGTCCTGGTAACTTAAAAGCCTTTCTGACCTGAACAATGCCTGGGGACACTTAGTGTTTCTCGTTTTCCAAAGTGTGGGAATTGCCCTTTAACCATGCCCAGGGCAGTTAAGGGTGATGAGAAGGGGATGCACAGATTAGGATGAGCATGACTCCTGTGTACTAAGAGACCTTACCTGCCGAGTAAGGGTATCACCTAATATACAGCCATAAAATGACTTAATTTCATCTTCCTGACTCTGGACTGGTGGTGGAGAACAGACAGAGATGGTGACTCCCCAGATGGGGAGGTGGGGGCATCTCCTTAGGTTCTCCTACACCTTTCTATGGGTGCTACCTGGCCCTGGTACCTGCAGCACACATTCATACCCTCCATACGCTGCAGACAGAGGTAGGCTGGGAAGCTGAGGCTGCAAAATGGCTGTTTCGCTCAGAAAAAGAGAATGAACCTGGATAAATCTGCTGACCACTTTCCACCCTTTGATTTCCCTTTGAATTCTCACTGTTGATAAGAAATAATGAACTGTTTCTTATAAAGCTGGTTTCACTACTCAAAAAAAAAAATAAATCCACAAAACCACAAAACCACAAGCAGAGGACAAAGCACTGTAATCACAGGCAGCTCTGTGTTTTTTCTCCTGCAATCAAGGTTGCCTTAGCTAAACGTAGGTGACCTATGATTTTGTCCAGTGGTTGTATGAAAACTCTCTTATCTCACTCTGATAGGGATAAATCAGTCCAGTTACATGCATTCAAGGGATTTACAGGCCTGGGTTTCTGAACATCTCAACAGAAAAAGAACATTACAATTGCATCCAATTAATTGCTGGTAGCATATCTACATGAGAGACAGGTATGCAGAACATCTGCTTGGAAAAGACATCCTCAGAGGGAAAGCCACAGGCCAGACCTGAAGGAAAGGGATAAAAATGCAGGGAACACAATCAGGATAAATAGTCTCCAGTGTGTCTGTAGGGAGATTATCTCAGTGCTCCAGGCTGTGAAGAGAGAATGAGGTTTGTCAGACCCTTTTTGGCCATGGCAGGAGATGTTTAATGGTGAATTTTGGTTGGCAATGACCTCTTCTAAATAAAGACATGAGATCCGTGGACTCGGGCCAAAGCCTCATTTTCTATTTGAATTCTTTCAGATTTTATTAGTGCTAGTGGCTCATAAGTTATTGGTTTCTCCTCTTGCCCTTCATATTATTTGGACCATTCTTTCCTCAAAGGTACCCCCAAGGCTCTCAATCTCTACTTACCCTTGGCACAGCCGAGGGCTTATGAGCTCCCTGCACATCCTCTTAAAAAGCCTCCAATCATAGCTTCCTGTCCAGGGCCTTATTCCTCATTATTTGAACTCCTAATAATTTGTCCAAATATAGTACCTCCCACAGAACAAATCTCCTTGGAGCTGGGGCTTTTCCTTGGGGTTTGCTTTCAATGCTTTCCCAAGCAGTCCCAGGCTGACCAGGGCTTTTACCATCAATTCATCTCATATATGTGATACAGCATGTTTCACCTTGCCAGTTAGGGCTACTTATAGCACCTATGGAAAGTAAACTTCTCACTCTTCCATTCTACCACCATTCCTCTTTATTCATCTCAGCCTTTGAAAACGTTTTCCTTTTGCATATCAATGCTCATTGTGACTAGTGGCACACAAAGGGGGTAATTTTTTTCTCACAGCTAGCTTACTGTACATACATTTGATATGTTCCACGCAATGAAATATGTTACTGGGCTCTGTGGTTCTGCTCTGCCGCCAAAGAAAGCCATACTGTATGGCAGTAATTTGAATTTACAATCCCAACAAGCAATATTTGAAACAGAAAATACTTCCCAGAATTTCAGAGCAGCGGGGGAAAAAAATGCCACTTTCTTTCAGAACAGCTTCACATTGCCTGGGAAGAGCACAGCAGAAAGAGGGTGCACATAGAAGCATTTAAGAAAAATAAGGTTCAAGAGGACTGTACCATTAAAAAACTTCTTCCTTGGAAGGATGCATGCCTCACTTTTCTGAAAGCTGAAATGTTCTCACACCTCAGAGGTGTAATATGGCAGGCAAAAACATTGCTTTCCTTCTCCAGCTGTGCTGATGCCAAGGAGGTGTCAGTTCTCGTGCAGCAGTATACATCTCATCTATTTTTTACAATGGTTTGGCAAAATGTTGGACCCCCATCAACAGCGCTGCCTGCACGGCTGTGTTCAGCCATCTCCAGGAAAATCAGGGCTCCATCACACATAGCAGCTACTTGGGAAGACAAATGCCATAACTCTAAACGTCCTCCTCTTCCTTCTTCTTCCCCCAGCTTTATATACTGAGCACGATGCCACATGGCATGGAATATCCTTTTGGTCAGTTGGGGTCGGCTGTCCTGGCTGTGTCTCCTCCCAACTTTTTTTGCACCCCCAGCCTACTTAACTGGTGGGGCTGTGTGAGGAGCACCCTCAGAAGCATTACAAACCCCTCACGGACCAACAATCGGAACGGGACCTAACATCTTCCCAGCAACAACCAAAACCACAAATGCACTATCAACACTATTTTCCATGCCAAATCCAAAACACATCACCATACCAGCTACTAGTAAGAAAGTTAACTCTATCCCAACTGAAACCATGACAAGCTGGCTCCCATTTACACAGCAAAACTTCATACCAGATTAGGAATAATTTCAGAGGTTCCCTCTGCTAACAGGCTAGCTCTCTTTTCTGTTCTCTACAAGTTAAGAAAAAGCTCATTTCCAGGCTGAGCTTCACAAAGCCTTGGTGCATCTGCCCCAGCTTCTGGTTCACAATGACTCCTGATTTCAGCGCTGTCTCTGTTTCAGTCACGGGGACTTCTTGCCTTAATTTCCACATGCCAGGGGCTGGGGCCAGGCCAAGGGCTGGCCAGAGGGTCAGCACTGCCTGGCCAGATGCAGGTGCTTGCCTGCACGCCTTGCTCCTGCCCTGGGGAAGGGCTGTCATACCAGAGGATTGGGACGGACACTGCTATGCATTGCTATTCATTTTACTGTCGTCTCAGAGTAAGCATTGAAGTACTAGATGACAAAAAAAAAAAAAGGAAAAAAGGATAAAAAAAAATAAAATGTAGCCCATATCAAAAGTAATATTATCTCTAGTCTTCTGGCCAAAGATTAGTTTTCAGAAAATTCCTGGGTTAAAAAGAAAACAAAAAAATGAATAGCAGAAGGCTTAAGATTGGGCCTATTTTTACTTGTGCTGATGATTTGTGTCAATAACATGCTGATTTATTGAAACAGTGCACAGACTGCCTGTCTGTCTTGGAAATCAGTTTCTGACTGTTTGCTTTCTTTTAATTCCACATACCAAAGAAGAGCTGCATAAATCTTCCTTCCTGTCCATTTAGTCCTGATTAAGCACACTAACTCCTTTTGGGACATAAAAACACCGATTTGTGATTGGTGGCAATTCTCTGTCACCAGGGCTTCATGCATTTCTTTTGCATGAAGAAGTCCAGTTCTTCCTACCATAATTTAATTCCCAGTGGGTGGGAGTTTCAGAAAGCACAAGTGCAGCCACCAGTCAGCCAGCCCAAATTTTTCCAAAGTCGTTACAAATGGGGCAATAGCTGTAGTGGTTGCACAGTGTTAATGTGGCTTTTTCCATCACAGATTTCAGACACAGACTCCTAAGCCAGTGGGAGCTTTGGTACCAAACTTCTTCCTCGAGACAGGCTTTTAAAAATTATTATTATTTTTTGTGGAGTGGAAATTGCTAAATGTCTGTTCAAAGTCAAATGAAAACTAGGGTGAGATTAATAGCTGGAATTGTCATAGTCAAAATGAGTTAGTAAATTAATTTTTTTCAATTGTTGTAAAGATTAAAAGGAGCCTAATACTTCTCTGAGAGTGGACTCTTTATACTCAGTTCTTATGTTACCGGGAAGGTCCACCGAAGTTTTTAAATAATACTTGACTTTAATAAGGAAAGTTAACAATAACTTATGTTATTTTCATTCACAGAATGTCTATCATATTTAATGCTATTCCAGGGATTTTAATGGCATTGTTAATTGCATTAAAACCCTTCACAGATCTTCTGTTGTCAGAACATATGCTGCGGATATTTCCGTCTAATATCATATTCCACAAGTTTTATGATGGTTATTGTTGCTGGTATAAAAGCCCTGAAATGTTCCATAAGTCACTTCTTATAAGAAGCTGCTGGGTACAAAGCATCTAGAAAATAATAGCTGGGTCTTGGCAGGTCTTAAATTTAACAAATACGTTCTTAAACTAGTCAGGGACTCTGGGAACATTGTATTTCTCTCTCTGTTTTCAAAGCAAAACTTGGGTCAGTCAGAGCTCCTTTTTAATCTTTCCAAGGCAGAATAATTAATAGTTCAAGGGCACATGAATTTTCAGTTGTTTGCACTATCTTGCTATTAGAGCAGCTTTAGTTTCTGTCAGCATTTCTGTTAGCTATTCTTTAAGCTAGAGGCTTGTAATTTTGAATAACACTCATTCTGGCCTGAAACTCAGATATATATGTATATTAATCAGAGGATTTCAGATATTTGTCTGCTTCTTTGCCACATAGCTAGAGTTATGAACCCTTAGTTCCACTAAAGAAAAAGCCGGATATCTTAAGGGAAAAATGTACGTATAGCTCCGCAGAAAGCAGAAACAGAGGGATTTGCAAAAAGAGAACAGCGAGAGATCTCATGAAAATCTATAAAGCATCAGATTTATGTCTTGAGGCCAAAACAATCTGCAGCCTCTTTTATTTTTCCATAAAGGAGATATAGGAAAAACTGCTCTCGAATCAGTAGCTTATAGTGCCTTGTGAATTTGAGTTATGTATGTTTTTTCCCTACAGTTCAGTGTTTTGGGGAGCTTCAGGCAGTTCTGGCTGGGAAGCAGCGGGGCGATTGCAGGGAAGCTGAGGAAGGCTCTGCCCTCTTGGGCACAGGGGAAAGGAGGGAGAACGGCTGGGGCAGGGCTGCAGACACACACACACACATACATATGGAAACACGTGGCCACATCGATTCCGTTTGGGGTGGAATGTGACCTGCTCAGCCAAGCCACCTGAGAGGCAGCCATTTCTGCTCATCAGGATATATTTTGATTTCTCTAGAGCATGATCAAATCACAGTCTTGCACAGAACCAAATCATTCACCACTGATGCCTGTGTGGTTTTAAAGCTTTGTTTCATCATGATAGCTATTCACAGTTATCAACTCATTTTGCTTCTCTAGTTTCCTGACAAAGGTTTGTGATTGATAGACAGGAACGGCACTTGTTACTGTGATCAGCTGATGGCAGTACTTAGTCCTTCTCCATTACAGCATACCTCCCACGATAAAAGATATTTCAGAACACACCAGAAAAGAAATACAAATTATTACTGTTATCGCTTTGTAGTTTTTATCTGTAAAACACACCTATCAGATGTGATAAATGCCATTTAGCATTTAACTTTCATATCTCAGACATACAGTTAGATCAAAGCATCTTCCCGAACACAAGCTGACAACAGTTAGTCTTTAATTAATAAAACAGTTAAATTAACACTACTCTACACTCGGATTTTCAACTTTTTCTAACCTTGATGCAGCTCATTTACAGGACATATGTTTTCTTGCTTATAAAAATATTTTGGATCCTCATAGGTCATAACTGAATGTGGCAACAGATTCTAATTGTTTTTACTATATGTCAGTTCTAGCACACCTAATGTTGTCTCCTTTTGGAATCTATGAACCTGCAATCTATTATCACAGAACCTGCAGCTTTATCACACATCTGACAAATGAACCCTCCCAAAGTGGCACACTATAAAGGTGAGAAATTATTAGATGCAATTCCCATGACAGACTATAAGTAGTTCAGGAGAAGGCCCAGATGGAGGGTGTTTTTGACAGAGAAAGATGAATTACTGGCAAGGCAGACAACAAGACACACAGGACAGGCAAAGAGCTGGGAAAAGGACAGAAACCTGGAGAAAGATAAGCATATGCAGACTAGAAATCAAATTAAAAGAATAAAAAAAAAAAATGCTTACCTTAAAGCTGCCACCAAAACTAATCCAAATCTCATTTGCAAAAAATTTAGATAATTAAAATTCCCTGTTCACGTTTCTAGCATGGGAAGAAAAGCAAAGCTGTCCCTGTCTGTTCCCTGGTATCCTGTTAGCCCTACCTTTTCCTATATTTGCTCCATGTTGCATGTCAAGTGCTTGTCACTGAAAGCACTGTCACTTCTATGGGAGATGCAATGTACCATGACTAAGGTTGTAAACTGCTGAGCAAACAGAAAAAGTATAAAATGGATGAGGGGGGAAAAATAGTGAGAACCTGCTGTTAAATAATCCTTCAAACAGTGTTCTGAACAACTTGACAAGATTAATAAGCTTTTCTCATAATAATCCCTTATAAAATGTGGTGTGTAGGAACTGGGAACATCCATTTGTCCTGTGTTAAGCAAAGGACAGAGGCAGATGATGAGGAGGAACTGATTTTGGACTCACCGACTTACAAATATTTTTTAAAAACACAACCAGTCATGTGGAAAGACTTCATTTCCTACTCTCTGCCACCAAAAAAAAAAAGGGACAAACACTTAGTTTCACAGATTCACATGGACCCTGTCTTTGTGGCTCTTTCTGATGCTGCCATTATTCTGTTTTTCTAAGAAATTTTACCAGGACCTGAAAATATACAGCAAAGTTTTATACTGAGGTTCATTCTTTCTTTTCTTTTTTTTTCATTTTCTTTTAAGATGCACATTTGAAGGCAGGGATGCATTTCTAGGATATAAGTATATGTTTCACAAATAAAATACGTTTTTCAAGATACCAGGTGAGAGCACTTACAGTTGCAGCTACAAAGATTAGCAAGAGCATCCCTGAAGTGCTAGATTGCACCCCATAGGAATGTAGGGCACAGACACAAATCTTATTTGGAGCATGGAGGAACCATTTCCTCTCTGAATTGAAGGGCAATTGTCATTTCTGTCATGGGCAAAGTTTTCTATTGCTGGGAAATTGAAACTGTTGAAGTTGCTCAAGGACAAACAGCTTATGTTGACTTTATTTTTACCACCCCTAGAGCAAAGCTCGTATCTTTCCTTGGATGCAGGGGTCCCTCTGAGCCCTCACATTGAGACTTAAGCCTTGGAAAGGTCTCAGCTTACAGACGGCTTCTGTGATCGATGGTAACAGAAAACCTGCTTTAAAATAACAGCACAGGAAGCTACTGTGCTGTTCTCCGAATAACCTACAGCATTGCAAAGCAAGCTATAAATCTGCTAACAGGTCTAACACAGATCTAGCTTTCTTAGCAAGCATCTGTATAACCATATAACATGGGGGGCAAGCACGCACATCTCTCCTTTCATCACCTGAAACCCCGATAGCTGTTTCACTCATAAAGCCCCTGTTGTGGTGCAGGGCTTTGCCCTCCCAGGGATTTGAAACTGCAGCAAGTGCTGAGGACTCGAGACGGAAACATTTGTCTACACAGGACCTTATACCTTTCAAAATTATGGCAAGTAGGACCGACGGCACTTGAAAAGTCTCAAACCTGCTACTTGATATCTGAAGAATGCGACCTGTAATTGCTCAAGGATTGTAGAGAGACTTGCCAAGTTGGATGGTTGTACCTTAGGAATAAGTGGCACACTCTCTCTTCCTTATCCAAAAAAAATGAAAGGTGTCTGTCAAGTGAAAAAACCCAACATGCCCACAGAGGAATTTCTGATAAAAGTGGGAAAAAAAGGAAGAGTTTTTTTAAAAAACAGTAAAAATAAAAAAGAGAGCAGTGTGGGATAAGATGTACTGGTAGTTTCCTTCCAAGCTTCTGAAGGGAATGAAGATAACCAGCAAGGTAAGCAGGCAGCCTGAAATTTTCCTCTGCAGGAAAATTTGCCCTGGCTGGCAAGCCCTGCCAAGGCTTGCTCTCCTCTGACCTGCCAAAGTGTGTGACCCATTTCAAGAAGTCACAGACCTGATGCCTTGCTGCAGACCATAGGATCAGGACACTTAGTTGCCTGAAACCAAGTGAAAAAGTGACATTGACTTATATCCCAAAACTGCTGCTCTATTCTTGGCTGACTCAAATTTTTCACCTCTCTGAATTCACAGTGCTTGACCTCCATCGAGCACCTCCCATTCTGGAGAAAAAGTCCCATAGCAGAATTTCTCTTTGCATAAGCATATTTTTCTTCAGGAGGAGGGATCTTTTCCATACCAGTGATTCCTTTGCTGTTTCCATAGGCATTTGCAGTGTTTATTTCCCCAGGAGGGCTTGGAGAAAGAAGGGAGAGGTTGAGGCCCATGAGGTTCGTGGCCTCCCTTGCCAACAAGGCATCACATTGTTGACTGCATTTAAATAGGTGAAGCAAGTTCCAGCAAAGCTGAAGAAGAGGTCACAAATAAAACAGGTATTAATTTAGGTAAAATCCACTACTGAAACAACCTGTCCCCTTTATTATTATACTTTAATGACCAGGAATCTTAACTGCTGATGTCACGGAATAGCTGTAATTACTTTCCCAGACCACAGCCATCAAGCATGTTACTGGATGCACCCCAAATGCAAACACAAGAGCAGGTTCTGGGCAGGTGCCAGGCTTGCACCAAGGGCTTGGCATGGCCATACAGGGAGGTGAGATAAGTAAACATCAGCGGTGGCTGAGCCCGGCTAAAGCAAACCAGCCATGCCTAGCACCCAGCCTGATTCTACACACAGATGTGATGGGATTCAGAGATAAAACATGGAGCAAAATACCTGTCAGTTTTATCTTTTTCAACTTGGCTCTACTTGCTAGCAGCACATTAAGGTTCTATGTGAGTTGCTAGGCTAATTCCAGCTCCATTAAAGTCATCAAAGCTGAAATGCCAAGTTTCCTTATTGCAGACTATCACATAGGCTTCTTTTCTTTATCTTTTTCCCCCCTAAGTTTAGTGAAGTTTTCTGCTGGCTCTCCATCACAGTAATAAAGAGTTAATAGCCATTCATTGTCATAAGAAAAATAGTGTCTTTGGCCTGTTTTTACAGAATGCCTAGGCTTGCGCTTGCATTGCTGTTAACAGCGGCTGTAATTGGAAATGCATTTGGATGGCTCCCAGTGACACACGTGGGTTCAGCAGCTCCCAGGTCAGAGAAACATCTATTTTTAAAGGTGTTTGGGATTCCTGTTAAGCATGTGATCATCTCCTGAAGTTTACAGATTTTCAGTTCTTGACACCTAATTCTGTGCAACTTCTCTGCTGATTTTGTGTGCCTGCTGTGAAACTGTCTCTCTAAATGTGTCGGGCATTTCTGAGACATGTGGAGGGCCAGCTCTGATCCTTGAGCCTTCTCTGCTGATCTAATAGACTAGTTTTTCAGATAGTGATGGAGGTGTTGATTCCTGAAATAACAATCCAGACCCTTAGTTTGAATTCTTGGAAAAATTAAGGCTGATAAATGCTGAGTGATTAATGCCGAAGGGTATGGCAGCTTGGTTTGCACAGCGTGGCAAACTGGGTCTGCATCACATTTATTTCTGTTCATTTTCACAACTCTCCTCTTGTAATCTTTTGTCCTTGTGTAACAGAGCTCATAACTTCTTTCTCTGCTTGCATTTTGATACACACAGAATGAGTGTCGCTCCTTTTACATATTTTGTCTGGTATTAAATCAAACTCAGGGAAAAAAACCCTCCACTTCATCTTCACCTGGGCAGAAAGATATAAAAACCATTACAGGGAGAGTATAAGGTAATTTTCACGGGGGCAGTGAATAACTTGTCTCCCTGCTGAGCAGCAGAAAGATACTATTTCTGAAGCTCTCACATTCTAGATGCTTGCTTTAATTTTCCTTGGAAGAAACCTGCACCAGTCAGTTCCCACTCAGGCCTTGTTTCTTCAAGAAGATGGACACCTTCTGCTCCTGCATATTGCCGTCGTATGTGTTGCACATGTTTGTTGAAGCTGAACATGAGTACGTGTAAGGGGAAGTCTTACTCCACCAGACTGTTCTTCCTGGAGAAGATCCATTTAACATTTACACCCACTGGTGAGATGTCCCTGTTTATGAAGTTAGTGATTTATTCAAGTGCTATTTCAGAAACTGAAATGCCCTGAGGTGTGCATTATTCTCCTTGACAGGAGTCAAGGTCAAGCATGGGCTGCGGCGCGCCAACAAAACAGATGTTTAATCGAAGTCATATAAAATATTTACAGGGAAGCTGCAGCTGTTCGTGAAGTGCAGCATGTGACAAGCCATTTGATATGAAAGGTTTAAGGAAAATCCTGAGATGTGGTCTGGCAATGGCTTATACTGTCGTGAATCTAGTTATTCTCCTTCTTAAAGTCAGGTTGGATTCACTTTGCCAGGCTGCTGGGTGCTTCTGCTACAGACAGGGATGATTACAGTTCCCCCAAAGCCTGTTTTGATCCACGTTTCAGCTCACCTGAAGCTCAAGGCATTACGTCTCTGCCAGTCTCCATCTGGGAAAAAGCAGAGTACAACTCGATGGCACTGGTTTCCACTTCTGGCCTTTAATGCTGCACATGCTTAAGTCAATATCCACTTTTTTTCCTAACATAGAGTGTGAATGACGAATACGTGGGGGGAAATGTAACTTGGACTTCATGCAATAAAAGCAGACAGCTTGCAATTTTCCCTCCTGACTCTGCAAACTATTTATTACCCGGTTATTAAACAAGAAAAAACAATTCCCTTTCAATGTAAACTGCAAAACCTTCATGGTATTCTCTTCCTTTTGCTCTTAATGTTTCAGCCAGAAACTTGCACAGAATTCCACACCAGGAGATTGCTCTTTCAGCTCTACTAATGCAGCTCTATGCTGGGAAGGGCTGAGGATTCAATGCTGACTGCCCCACCAGTTGCTGCTCCTTTCAAAGAACTTAATCTCTGCAAAGGATGTTCAGCATTTTGCTTGGTTGAGCCCTTTTTCAAATGAGTGCTGCTTACATTATTATGTGCCCAGCTGGCACAGCGATTCACACACAGACAAATTACCAAGATAATAAAATTGACACTTGGAAATAATTAATCTTAAACTTAGGAGAGCATTAAAAACACGGGCACAATCCCTTGCAAATAGTTGCATTTGGGGAGCAGCTGATTATGCAGAGTCCTGCTCATTTAGTCTGACTGTTCACAGGGAGAAATGGTGAATTCGTCGGAGTTGAGGGCAGAAATCCCACTGATTCTGGTTGGATCTTACTTTCCACACAGAAGTGCAGCTATTTGCAGACCTAGATTCTTGCATTGGGTTTTTTGATGCATTTATATTACATGTTTTTCCCCAGGTGCCTTTTAAGCAGGGCAAAACCCACTTTCACAGCCAAGTCTTTATTCTTTGTATAGGATTAACTTCTATTTAACAAGGAATATATTTAAAGTTATTTTCTTTTGAAAAGTAGTGAATAAAGAAACATAGGAGTTGGCTCTCAAACTTTGACGTTTGAAACATTAAATTAAAAAAAAAGAGCTGTTCAGAGGATTTTGAGGAACCCTGAATAGCCTTGGACTCCCAGTCTCATCTAACTTTTTTGCTGTAAAGTTGAGTCAAGATTACAGTTTATTTCATAAGGCATTTGTAGGAGAGGACCCACATATTTTTTGTCACAGAGTGAGATAAACTTCATCTAGAAGCAAATACAGATAGTGTCAGTTCTCATCTTGGGAGCCAACTAAGAACACTTGTCACTGCTATGGTTGGCCTGGCTTATTCCCCAGCTGGCTAAATTGACATAAGCATTGCCACCCTGGACCCTATCTCTTCAAGTCCTTCAATTTAAAGTCTGCTTCACCGGGTTGGCCAGGCTGCCACCAAAGATTCCCTTGCCCCTTCTAGACAGGTGAATCCTATCCCTCTCTAACAGGCCATAAACTTCAAAGAACATCCCACTGTCATAAAAGCCAAAACCTTCACAGCTGCACCAGCCACATAGCCAGGAGTTGATATGCATTATCTGCCCATTTCTGGCTGCTCCCTTTCCTCTGACTGGTAAAATAGAGGAAAAGATGACTTGGCCATCATTTTTTTTCACTTGCGCTCTCAGGGCTTTATAGTCTTCCTTATTTCTGCCCAGATTCTGGTTTGCAGTGTCATTCATGCCCACATGAAAGAGTAACAATGGGTAGTATATAATATATAAAGTAACATATATGTAATGTATTTAGGAAACATTAGTTTCACCAAATCAGTTTGGTTTTCCATCGAGTCTGCCAGCCTTCCCAGTCCCAATGTCTTCCTCCTCAGTCTTGAAGAATTATATTTAACCATGGCTATGGATAGCAGGATGGAGAGTGGATGGGATAAATGGTACAGTGCAGAAAAACCCTAAAAGAAGGAGAGCACAAATAACACCTGGTCTTCTCGTTCACTTTCTTCCAGCCAGTGGCCTGAGTGAAAGGAAATATTTGCTCTGTGTAGCCCACACCTATTTAATTAAAGTTCAAAGCTTGAAAACTATGCCTTGCCTTTTACATACCTCTGGAGAGAGAGACAAAATAGTGGCAATGGAATGGGAGAGCGCGGGGCTGGAGGTGGGAGGGGAGGTCACTGAAGAGTGCCAGATCTTGTGTCCGTGGTTTGACCAACTTCTCCCCTTTTTCACTGCAATGGCTAGTGAAGAGGAGATGGTTTCCATTAAGCTTTGGGCTGCCTACTGGCAGAAAAGCAGTGAAAATGGGGGAGGCATCCCAGGTGATGGGAGGCAGGCAGCTTCTTCCAGCGTTGTGCTGGCACAGTGGTGGCAACTACCATGCTGGCACAGACGGGAGAGACCCACTGCAGCTCTGGACCAGAGTGCTTTCCCAAAACAGAAGGTTTTTTCTGAAACAATACAAAACCCAGCATAGATGCCACTTACAAAGCCAAACTCAACGAAACCAAACCAAAATGTTGCTTAATTTTCCAGGAGTTATGAATCAACAGCTGCAAATCATCATTTAGCTAAAGTTTTGTATCTCTAAATTTCTAGCAGACCTCCAGAATTTAGGAGGCAGGATGCTGGAAAAATTCTCCATCTCTCTTCAATTGAGTTAAGCAGACATTTTTGCAGGGAAACCAAAATGAAATGGAACATAGGCTGCATTTTACTGGTCAAAAAAATCTACTGGTACAGTATATGAGGAGCCTAGCTCCTTTTCACGAAAAGGAAGATCGGAAAAGGGAGAAAAAAACGCTAGCAGATGATAAAATGGCACTGTATATTTCAGATATGGATCCAAAAGCTGGTTGGCAATCTTGAACGACTTTTGGCTTGCAAGAGTAGATTGCAAGGATTTCTAAGGAGATTTGCAATTTAATTAAGTTCCTCATATTTCCTGCTTCTGCATTTCCACATGGTAATGGAGCATGCTGAACACCAAGGATCAGAAAAACAGAAGGGTGTGAGAGTGAAAAGTCATTGGATTAAGAAAAGCTAATCATATGTTTTAAAAGATTAACTAAATTCAGTCTTGGGCAAACTTCCATTATATTTTGAAGCTCTTACCATTTCTAGGAGAAACGAAATGAAAATTAGATTAAACCTTGAACTGCCATGCTTTCCATTTATTTTGTACTCTTCACACAGTTCTGACCTTTTTACTGCTTGTCTCTTCTCACAAAAGCCATGCCACTATCCAGACTCGCAGCAGTCTTCAGAGAACACAGCTATTCCGCTCAGGCTTTTTTTCTTGCCAAGTTGTCTGCTGCAGGCGAGAGAATAATTTTTATGTATTTATGTATTAACATATTTTCAAGACAATATAAAGTCCATTTATAGAACCCACAGAAATAGGAAAATGTCTTAAGTGGTCTGGGATGTAATATAGTATCCTTTTCTCCTAGTAAATATAATTATTTTCCTTCTCAGTACAGGGAAGTGCACAATAAGGCTTTATTAGCTCATCAGCCAGAGCTGAAGGAATAAAAAATAAAATAAACCATCAATATATCAATCTACAACTCATTTGGCTGTTTTGCATGTATTTTAATGTATTCTTGTCTGAGCTTTAATGCGAATGATGTCTTGTTTGCATGACTTGTTATAGAAAATTTATATTCTGCTACATATTATTGTTTGCGCCCAAATGTGGCATTTGCAAGCAAATGTGCAGTTGTTAACACAAATAACAAAATTCTATCTCTTATGGGATAAGAAGCTATGGTTAGTTAAACCTGGGCATCATGGCCCCACCTCTCACAGTCAGAAAGACAAGGTGATGAAACCACGGGCCTCCCGACTGTGGAATCATGTAAATGCAAATTCCTTTGTGTGAATGTGAAAAGGGACTTGTAATAGAAAAGCTTCTGTGTGCATTTATTGAAGGACTAGAAAGAAGATTTTAATTCTGCTCCTCACCTTCACACTATGAAGAGCCTAATCCCTGTTAAAAACCAAGGGTTTGTAGAGAAGCCTGGAATGTGCTCTTCTCCCATTAAATAGCGAAGAGAGAACAGAAACCCACCCAGCACCCACTTCCCTTCATAGAGAAACCCCTCCCTGTGCCATCCAAGAGAATCTGAAATCTGTGGCCAATTTGCAGCTAATTTTTATGGAAGACCTCTTAAAAAGAATTTTGGTTTAGTATAAACACCTGCAGAGAAGCGAGGGATTTGAATGAGAGAGAAACTGCAGTGTAGGGTAATCCTTTCACAAGCCAGTGAGCCACAGCTCTAGTGGTAGTGAATATGATATTTTTTAAAGAAATACTGGGTTTTACCTAAAGTTATGGGCTTGATTCAGGAGTTAGATGGTGAAACACCCAGGTGTGTTCTGTATCATGTCTGTTCAGGCCTGAAGCACCCATTGGGCCCAAGATGGGCACAGCAGGAGTTCCTGTCGAGGTAATTTAGCTTTTACTCTGTGTTTCAGGGTGCAGCCGCCTGATGCCGCCTGCAGACTCTCCATCCTTCCCCACCCACGCTCTCTCGTCTCCAGCTGTGTGCTCACACTGAATATTTTGAATTTCATCGGGTGGCTGTGCAATTAATGCAATCAGCCCATGGATCCTGCTGAGATCCACTGTTCTCCTACAGGTCTGATTTCTGGCATGGTTTGGCATCCCATTTGCCACATGATTATGCAAATGCAACTGCTGATACGAGGCTGGTGATGGAAAGGTATGACCAGGGTTAAAGAGGAGAGTGGGGGGGTCTCTTTCAGCAGTAGCAATCTCAGATCTGCCTGAACCCCAAAACCGTGCCCTTCAGGCTGTCTTATCTCCTATCTGAATTACTTTTCCTGAAAGCTTGGACCTAGGCAAGGTATGTGAGATAAAAGTTTCATTCTATACATTTTACCTTGTTTGCTATTGCTTTGGCTGAAGGACTCGTCAGACAATAAATAGCAGAGTTCCTTCATGTGTTTGTGCGACTCATCGCTGGAGAACGTGACCCGTGATGGGCAGTGGCTGTGGTGTGTGCACGGAAAACACCATTATCAACTGCATTTTCCTTTCATTCTAGGTTTACTATAAGAATAAATGCATCTCATATTATACAGATCCCTTATGCATGTGTATTGGATTTCTCGACCTGTCTTAAAATGAATCAGGGCTAGAGGTTTTTTTCAAGGGAAAATGTCAAAGCCCAGGGAGTCTGGCCTGAGCTGGAGGGTTGTTAAAGAAACAAAGGAAGGATGGAGTGGGTAGATCATTACCAAATGGCCCAGCTACACGGGCCCTGCTTCCCTAATGAGCCTGACAGCATGCAGTGCCACCTCTCTCTTCATATGTAAAGCTAATCCCTTGCCCTCTCTGACAGCCGGTATTTACATTTGCAAATGAATCCATCTTCCCACACTGCTCCTGTACAGAGAGGGGAGGGAGATCGGCCTTGAAAGGGTTGTCAAGGGCTGGAACAGGCTGCCCAGGGAAATGGTTGAGTCACCATCCCTGGAGGTATCTAAAAGGCATGTAGATGTGGCACTTAAGATCATGGTTTAGTGGTGGACTTGGCAGTGCTAGGTTAACGCTTGGAGTCGATGATCTTAAAGGTCTCTTCCAACCTAAACGAATATATGATTGTATGATCCACCAGACCAATAGCACCACCCTCCCATGGCAGCATCTGCCACTTGTTGAGGTGTCCCTCACCCGGAGAGGTGGAGGAATAAATGCCTCTGTGACAAGAATACTGATGGGGCTGGCATCTGATGGAACTGATCCCAAATGGAGAAGTTAGTCGAACCCCCTCACCAACCCTGGGCAAGTTCACAGTGTTGCGGAGACCAGCTTGCTTCAAACATCTTCTTCCTTCCATGTTGCCACCACACTGGGGCCATGCCACAGGGGCTGTTCAGAAATCAGAAATTCAGGCAGCTGGGGAATGAGGGCAGAATTATTTTTCTTTCGTTTCTCACTCTGCCACCCACTTTTTATATGGCATAGTTATTTATTCCAAACCCTAATACCCAGCCTTGAAAAGCACTTCAGAAACACACGCTGAAAGACTTTATCCGTGTTTGTAGTAGGGCAGCAAAATAAGTGGGAGGATCCACGTCGGGAGGGGTGATTGAGTGGGAGCCTGCCAAATTCTTGCATGATGTTCAGTGTGACGGCAGTGGCTCCCACGCAAACCAGGGAGCAACCCTCTTCCTGAATTTTGTGAGAGCTGCCAGAGGCCAAGCAGTCTGCTCAGGACCATACAGGCAGAGTTGAGGCCAGAGGACGAGGTGCCGCTCCCCATCGCTGCTGGGCACGCCAAGGCAGAGCCACTGCGGTCCTCTTTTCAATCACTTGGCCACATCCCTACCGCTCACATGGCTATGGTTTGTGGTAGGTTAGGCAGCCAAAGTAGCTAAAAACCCAAATTTTTCTGAGGAAAGAACACAGGATTTGGAGGTTGTTTTGGCAGCATGAGCGCTCAGGAGGGAGCGGTTAGGTGTGGGCAGGGAAGAGAGGGACCATGGATGGGGTGGGGAACGAGGGTCAATTTGAGGTACCACCAGACCTCACCTCAGGAGCTATTGGATTAAAAGCATTTTCATCAGGCAGTTGTGGTTTCTGTGGAGGCTCGTGAAAAGTAATGAGATTTTGTGTTACATTCTCATCTAACGACAACCGAGTCATTGATTTGACTAATTTGCTGGGAATGATGCCGCAAATGCATTTTTGATAGGAGAATGAAAGCAAGAAGCCATCTCCCCAGCATGGGATCTCACAATAATTGCTAAATACACTGAAGTAGGGGATAAAAAGGTGGGAACATATGCACTGTATTCCTTCTTTTGTTTTCATGAATAAGGAGTAATACCCCTGCAAATGCAGAGAAACCAAGAAGGGAAATCACGGCCCTTCCTGCAGCACACAGCAGGGAGCCCCGCGCCTGCAGCTCGCCTATTGTGTGCCTCCCAAAGAAGGGCTTGTTCTGCTGAAATGCCAGGCGTTTCTGGAGCTAAGGTTATCCTCCGAGCAGAATATATAAATAAGAGATTACTTGCAAGCACTGCAGCCAGGCTTGGGTTGTAGGAAATGTTTGTTTTCGTTTCTGTCACTAGGCAGCAGGGAACCCGTCGCCTTTGTTCTGGAGGTCATGCTGCTGGAGATGGCAAATATTGACATACATGGAGGTAGTTTTCATTTTCATGTGTTTCTTGTTACCTCTTAGTGCTATGTGATTTTGCTTTTCTGTTCTCTTGTTTTCCAAACCTTTTTTTTTTTTTTTTTTTTTGGCCTCCCTCCTTGAACATTGTCTTGCACTGAGGATACTGTCCTGGGTTGCAAATGACATGACAAAACTGCAGGCGTTATTACAGCCTCATAACCCTGCGGTGACTTGCCCCAGATGAGCTGACAGCTTCAGCTTCGGCCCAGTGTGATAGGGACAGGGGTCCACACGCCGGGGGCATTAATTAGCAGGCATGACAGGGATTCTCTTGTAAAAATTGCACTTTCCTTCTGGTCCTTTCACAGTTGTCATTTCAACTCAAGGTTCAGAAATGTTGTCAGGTGCTGTATATTCTATCCTATTTCTGCTTATGCTGTACCTGGCTGGTACTTAGATGGAGAAACAATTTTTCGGGCTTATCAGACATAAAATGGAAAGGAGGGAGATGTAGAGACAAGCAACTTGCCCAAAATACCTTTTCTTCTCTCTAGCTTCATTGCTTCAGTTATTTTTCTGTGATGCACTCTAATGCAACCAATGATTTCTACCTATTACTGGGCATAGAAAATGCTTGTTTCTATTACTGATCAGATCCCAAATTCAGGAAGATTGTGATGCCATTCAACTCACTGAGGTACAGTGATCTTCCAGGAAGAAAAATAGCCATGTTAGGAAATTGTGAAAATGACTGCACAAAAACTTGTAGTATGAAACAAGGACAGGCAGACACAGACAAGAAAACTCGTCCTGGTACTATGAGCTTAATTTTGTAAAATCCTAGTGTATTTTCAGTTAATCACAATGGAAAAGCAGGAAATAATGTTTTAGCATTGCAGTAAATATTTGCAGTACTCCTTATATACCATGTACAAAGGGAATTGCTTTACCATTTGTCATTCTACCAAATAAAATATTAACTTTTTAAAAATAAAACATATATTAATAAATAAAGGGCTGTCAGGGACCTCAGAAAGTCAACTAAATCTTTGCAGTCACTTGTATGTTTGATGGGGGCTACAACCCCCATATTAACGTACTCTGGCAACTAACTGGCTGCATAATTCATATTGGCAGTAATGCCAAATATTACCACCCATGCAGGTAGCTTTCAATTTCATGTGTTCCTTTATCACATCTTTCTGCTACATAGTTTTGTTTTCCTAGTTGTATATATGGACATATATCACTTATACTGATAATCCCTGTGCAGATAATCCTTTCTTCCAAAGACTCCCTACTGTTCACATTCATCTGCAGTATTTCTGAAGCATCTCAGTAACTGTGACACTGTTTCAAAAATGCCATCTTGGAAATAATTGCCTTGCAACAGTCATTTAAAGTTTGTTCTGAACAAAAGATAGAGCATGTGCTTGACCTGTAGCTTGATTTAGCTTCTCTGCCTGTTCCTATGTGAATATCCAGTTACTCCTTTGAGCTCCTGTAGTGGCGAGGGACGGGAGGGCGGGAGGTACTCATCATGTTGCAATTACGATTCTTCCACTGTCCTTTCCCCTTCTTCTGAAAATTATCCAGACTGGAAGTGAGTCATTAGTGAGCTGATCATGACAGCAGGTATTTGTTAATAAATATGGCTCAGAACAGTTCAGATGAATAATGCTCAAGTGATAAAGGATTGCCACATAGGTGGCTGTGTGATTAGCCATTGACCTCGTGTGTTGTTTCTGTCCCACCTGGGTGATTGGAGCATCTGAAGACGGAATAGAGAGCTCTGATTATAAATTACACTTTCTGATAGAAACCGTTGGACTGATAATAACTCATCATGCAATCTGTGAAACATTCAGGTTTCACAAACCCCTTATGATTAGAGTCCTCACAGAGAAATGGCAACATGCCTGAATCACTCATAATTTTAATTTGTGAACATAATCATAAATCAAGGTTCTCTTCATAGGAGGGCCTTGCCCTTTTGCCGTTTGTACGGGTGCAGTTTTGTTCAGTGAGAGGTAAGGGCAAGCACGGGGTTTGGGAGAGATCTTCCTGTAGAAAGAAAGGGATGTTGCTCTCCATATCAAAGGTGTTCATCAAAAGGTCAACATCCTCCAACTGCAAACAGCACTCAAGGACAGCTCTCTGATGTCAAAACATACTTGGTTCGACAACATCCATTTCTGCTGGTGCTTTGAAGGCTGAGGGTTTACACACCTGACAAAATGCTGCTGCAGCATCTCTGGCTGCCGCCACTCCAAATTTACCATGTCTAGGACAAGAGGTAAATCTCTGTGTGCCAGGGAAAGCAAAGCTATTACACGTCCGTAGAAGCCTTCAGGATGCTGTCCTGATTTATATAACCTTCCTGCACAGCAGGGCACTTCAATAAACCATGATCCCACTCACATCAGGCAACGATGAAGAGTATTTTTCCCATTATGGTGGGGAAGGGTCAACCTCCACCTTTTCAGTCCTGAGGAGTTGTCTCCTCCTCTGCCCACATAACCTTGGCAGGGAGGCAGCCAGCTGGTGGATGGAGCCTGTGACTTCCCAAGGCTTTCTAATGTCACAGAAGCTCTTGGCCAACTTTGTCTTTAGTCCCTTTCCTCACAAAGGGGGTTTCCAAGATCCCTGGAAGTGTTCATGGCCAGGTTGGATGGGGCTTTGAGTAACCTGGTCTCATAGACGGTGTCCCTGTTCACGGCAGAGGGGTTGGAACTAGGTGATCTTTAAGTTCCCTTCCAACCTAAACCATCCTATGATCCCATGAAACTGCTCTACTGAATGAGAATTGTAGCTCAATTGGTCTTAAAACACCAGACTAATATTGACACTGCCCTCATTCTCTCATCTGATAATGTATTTCACCCTCAGCTTTCCGCAGCAGGACAAGCTGTCCCATAACAGGAGATTTCATACAGGACATAAAAAGTCTTGATTTCCATCATGTCAGCTCCCACCCCAAACTGATGGCAGAGCAGTTAATTTTTGCCATGTGTCATTTCTGCAGCTGTGGTGGCAAAGGGGTGCTGTTGTCCCAGGCAAGGGAAGCATCCCCATGGCCTCACAAGGACTGAGCATCCCGCCTTTGGAGGGGAGTCCCCGTTCGTCACTGGGGGTCTGAGACAGAGGGGAGGGAAATGCCTGTCACAGCGCTACGAGCAAGGTCCCATGTGATCCCCATCAGGTTAAAGGACTTTAAGTCTGTTAAAGTTTAATCTGGTAGACACTTCTCTACCATTCATAATAGAGGGATGAACCAGCCATAGCCATGGACTAGTTTGCATTTGATAATGGAGTAAATAAAAAGCAAGAGCAATTTGCTTCAGTTTTCTTTAGGAAAAGAAAAAAAAGGGGAGGGTGAAAAATAGAAAAGAAAGATGGTTTGGTGTATATAAAGGGATGAAGCTGAATATAATATACAATGCACTACCAAATCTGTTCTTAGTGCCCTGTTTTTTCAGTAGCATTATAGCACTGAATTATTTATCAAACAGATTAACAGTACGTACATGTATATTTAATGTAGAAATTATCATCCATTTACAGAGGGGTTTTAAATTAGCACATGGGAGAGGCTGCTTCCTTGGATGTTTGCACTTCTTTATAGCAGCTGTCCTTCCCTGGCCTGTGAACCCAGTTCTAATTTTGAATCTATTTCTCCAGGTTTTGGTGCTGTTGGGCAGAGGTCTAATAGAAACTCTACTGATGCCTCATGCATAAGGGGACTTTGATACCCTCAGTAACGGAAGAGAAATCAGATGGGCAGAGACGGGGACCTCATGTCCTCCGGAGGGGTCATGTTGGGTGTGCAGGGAGGAGGCAAGGTCCTGTCAGTCAGGAGTTGGCTGGGCGGTTACCAGTAAGCCTAAAATGGCCTCATCCTGCTACCTAAAATTTTTCTGGGGGGAAGTTACGCTTGTCATATGACATGGGGTTTCAAGCAACCTTGCTTAGCCACCCTCCAAGGTGGTCCAGCTTTTCTAAATCTTCCAGCATCAATATCTCCTTGGCTAAATTCTCACTGCATCCCTGGGGTCTGCCTCTGGTACACATCACAGAGTAATGCCACTGAAGTTCAGAGCCAGACCCCAAGATATTTTAAAGATCCTGAGGTGAAGTTCAAATATACTTCTTAAAATGAGGGTCCTATTGAGACGCCTGCAGAAAATTTTTGTGCCTCTTTCTTCCCTCTCCCTCCCACAAACACCTTTGAAAATCACTTTGCCTTCTAGTTAGAGGTTGGTGTCAAATGTAATCCACCTTGGCCTAAATATCTGGCAACTCCATTCAAAGCTTCAGTTCAGTTTTCAGCATATTGTTTGCAGTTTTAGAAAGATCGTGCCTTTGAAAATTTAATTTACTTGTTTCCCAGAGCTGAAAAGTGTCTGTTTTCCTATGCTTGCAAACTGCAACTTGATTATCAGAACCTGGCTTCCTCATCCACCTGGCATAAAAGTTAAAGCATTCCTCTTAGGTAGTGAAAGAACTGTTTCTTCACAAAGACTTGGTTTGAGTTATTCTGGGCAGCTCTCAAGAGAGGGGAAAAATAGCAACAACAGAAGATTACCTACAGCTTGCAGCACTGTAGCTAGGGAAAGAATTGCAGCATTACAACTAAATATTTATAGCAAACACTTGCTAAAAGCTCTATACAGTAAATAATTACCATATTGCTTCAGTCAGGACTTCTCTGATGCAAGCCAGGCAGAACCCATTCCTGTCAGTATTTTTGGATGGGAAGAAGGCATTGCACATATCTCAGTTGGGCGCTCCAGAGCCACAACAAGAAGGATATAGAACCCTGGAGACACCTGTCCCATCTCTGACACCACCAACAATGCCTGTACCAAGATGAGACACTATCTGATTTTAAAGCTCTGGAAAGTGGTGTTGCACAGGACATCCGCCTCTCTCTAAGCACAGGAGCCAGGAGACCCTCCACCCAAAGCCTCCTCAGGTCTGTATCTCCAAAAACAAAGTGTAGCTCACACTGTTTATTTTTGTGAAATGTGTTGCTGAAAAAAACACCCCACAAACTCAAGCAGATGTTGGGCTGAGTTGTTTGGCGTTCATCAATGATCTGTGTGTGTTTCATTTTCTGTTCTGTTGGAGGACAAATCTGCTTTTAATTCCTCAGAGATCCAAAATGATCTACTTATCTAAGCCTGCAAAACTTTCATCTGAGGATCAAAAATATCCTGGTGCATTAAGAATAATGAATTTACCCTGTAGGATAATGTATTTTAATCCTTTTGTGAGCTAGCTCTCCTCCCAGTTTTAAACTAGGGAGGCCTCTTAGCAATCTAAAAGACTTGAAAGACTTGATTCTCTCCTGCATTAATGCACACACATATTATCACTAATTGTTTAGTCTCTCTTTAATCTATTTAAATGCATAATAGAGACTTCAAACATCTTATGCTATTTCCATTTCACATTGCATATGAGTCATTAAGCAGAGACATTTGTTCACTGCTAGTTTTTAAATGTTGATAAGATGACCAAATTTTACCATAATGTTAGCTGGAGATAAATACTTTTTCACCTGAATGCTAGTGTTGAATACCTCTCACAGGGGAAAATGCTCAGGATGGGTGCTCTCTTTACCTTCCTCCCCTTCTTTTCTGCTTTACATTATATTAGAATGAAATTGTTAAACTTGGTTATTTGTACTTGACACTTGAATTTATTATACCCATGTAAGTGTCTCAAGCCTTATGAAACCATATGCAAGTATACTTAGGAGAAGTCAAATTTGTCGTTATTTGGCTTATGAACAGATGTCACTAGATTTGAGCAAATATCCCAGACCTGAGTATTTAGAGGAGCTGCACTAAGATGCCTGTGAACCTCAGCAAGTTCTGTACCCCTGCCTGCAACACTTTGCTCTGAGCTCCAACCTCTTGCCCTGTCCTCACAAACCCAAGCAGGGAATGAAAATAAATGCACTTGGAATATGTAAAAAGCATTGTGGAAGGGGAGTGGGAAGTAATGATGTTGGGGAAATGGCTCAGGTAAATCTTTGTAAGGAAGTATTTCAATTTACTTGACTCTGCTGAAATGCTGCTTGACAATTCCTTCCAGTAGAAGGACACGTGCTCCTGACATAACATAGGATCAAAAGCACAAGCCAGGACTTTGGGCAGAGGCCATGTGATGGGCTATCCATTCCATCTGAAAGCAACAGCAGTATCAGGATAGGTGTCCAGTCCCCAGAGGCCGAGGTCCATATTCTACTTCAACTTCAGTAAAAGTGGATTTGTCAACTTTTCTGTAACTGATAAAATCTGTAAGAGATCTTCTTCTGACTTTTCCCTCTCCCTAGTTTCTAGAGAAGATGGGGAGAGAAGAGGCAGATTCACGGTCGGTTGAATGGTTGAACTTCTTACAATTTTTTCTGCATGGATAAGTGATTATTTTATATGGAAGAAATAAGTAAGGAGGGAAGCCACATCAAATGTGCCTAGCACTGAGCCAGAAAGAAAAGTTATTGAGGAAAAAAAATGTGTGTAAGTACAGACAAGAGGCAGCTTTTAGGTAAAGGTTAAAAAGACAGTGAAAGAAAAACAGGCATATAATGGAGACAAAATCTTACATAATGTTCACAAACTTGCATTTTTTTATCTTACAAAATCCCAGGGCATATATACAAGGCTATTTGAAATAACTGACAGCTCAGAGGTTTGATTGAGAGAGAATGAGTAAGCTCTCTCTGTTATAAATGGACCTCAGAGCCATTAAAAGCTCTCCTCAAAATGAAGAGTTTTCATTTTTAAGAGGTTTGGAAATAAAATATTATAGGATGAGGTTGCCTTTGAATGTGCTTACTTGTATTTACAACTCACACCAGTATAGTGAAACACATCTTAATGTCCACAGGAGGCAGGACAAATAAAAGACTATATTTCAACTAACAGTTGCCCCAGGAGCATTTACCTTGTTAATGAGGATGATAGCTTGAATTTTTCTCTTGAGAGTCATTGAAAGGAGGTGATTGATATAACTGGACAACAGTGATAAGTAACTTCTATAATTCAACCAACAAACTATGTTTCACCTCTTAAAAGCTCTGGGGACTGTGGTAAATTTGGTAAGAATTCTCTGGTTTGTCCTGGGAAACAGTGGCATTAGACTAAACGATAAAGACAGGGAAAAATAAAAATACCTCAGAGCTGCGGGGCATCCTCCTGAGACATTGTGAGGAGATGTGCACATCTGAGGGCGAGGCAAGGTTCCCCGGCTCTAACAGCCCCATGCTACATCCCTGGGAAAGATCTGCTTCCCACTAACTAAACGCACCTGTAGCGCCGTCACAACTGAGCAGAAATTAACACATTGCTGAGGGTGTCTGGACATCTCAGAGTCCAAAGAGGAAAAAGCAAAAGGCAAACTCCCTTGTTTTTTTTAGGTTTTGTATCACAGAACTGGATTTTTTTTTTTTTTTTTTCCTTAATAGAGCCAATGATTTGCCATTACAATCAGGGCAAGCCACATACATCATCAGGAGATCTGGACAACATCTTTAATACAGATGGAGCAGTTAGACATTACTTGCGTAGTCAAAATTGCAAGGGATGGTTGTTTTTATTGGTAGCTAACAGGAGATTTTTTCCAAGTCGCTTATAAAGATGGTTGCATGGAAAATGTATTACGGTGGAACAAGGCCATGCTATTTATAGGGTGAATCTGCTGAAATAGTTCCTTCTGTGATAAAAACTCTTTGTCAAAAATAGCTGAATCGACACAGCATTTTTTTGGAAGATGGAGCATTTTATCAATCTTGCATGTAGAAACAGTAAAATACCATTTGAGATCACATATCAGCTCAGAGATGCAGCTTCAAAGTGGATCTCCTGGCTCTTATAACTAAGAGCTAATTTGCTATTAGACTGCAGGATAAAACACACAAAAGGAAATTATTTAGCACAAGTAAGAGAACATTTGCAAAACAATCCTTTTGGCTTTGGTATTGACGCTAGTGTTGGCTTCAATGCAGTCTCCCATTCAGGACATTTCAAAGATCATCAGGAGTTACGTCCACAGATCAGTTTGAGTCATAGAATCTCAATGTTCTGCTTTCTTGCCATACCCCAGCTTGTCTGCTTTGACTGCTTCAGCGCCTAATGGAGTGCAAGGAAGAAAAGCTGGGCACAAATAGTGTTGATGCAATGAATTTGCAGCCGGCTTAAAGAGCTCTGCTCTGCTCTAACAGGATTTTATGGGAAACAAAAGAAGAGGGGAAAATAGGTTCCCTAACCAAATAGAAATCCTCTAGTTTTGCTAATGCCAAACTTATCTCAGTGCCACATGATGATATGTCCCAGTAACACATAAGTAAGCACTGAGATCAGATTGGTTCCACATTCAGTGAAAAAAACCCCGTCAAGCACCATTAAATCACTGCAATGACCTCCAAATGAAAAGATTTTGTGTGCGCGTAAGTGGAGAAAAATCCTGTAACTAGTTTTATTTTGGCAATGTTAAGCTTGTTTCAAATGTCTTTTAAATAGAAACACTGGGTAAAAGCAGTTCCTGGGACATCTGGAGTGGGGAGCGTCCAGGGTTGGGCTTAGACACCCACTTCCCTCTGTAAGGGTGGGGGAGCCACTGGGCCCCAAAACACATCCCTGCCCAAATCTTAATACGATCAGAGAGCCTCTGAGGGGCTTTCTTCCGGGCAGGGACCTGGCAGAATCCAACTTTCCATCTTCTTCTTCTTCCTCCCCTCAAATCAGGGAGGAGGGAATAAGAGGGGTGAGGCCAGGGGTGAGAGTGTGTCTCCAATTCTTCCTCCTTAACCAGGACCAATGACCCTGAAGATGCTGAGCACTTAACCCATCATTCCTGCTTGGCAAGAACAGACCCTTGGTTGCTAACAATAGACCGACATTTTAATCTCGAGATTTGCCTGGTAGAAAACAGAGGGGAAAATGTGCAGGACTCCTCTGGGTCACCTTAATGTTTGGCCGGTTCAAGGTAAGACTTAAGAAATGTCAGACTTAGAGTCGCAAATGAAAGGACAATTATGGGTTGTCTGTACACTGTATTTTGACTGGAAAACTCAGCAATCCACTCTTCCCCTGAGTCAACTCACATGAGAACCTGATGGGTTTCCAACTTGATGAAGAAATATTTTTTTGAAGTAGGAAACATAATAAAATCTTAAGCATGTTGGACATGAAATATTGTAGTGTATTGCTTGATTGCATCAAGGGCACATGGCTGACATTATTTTCTATCCTGGAATGATTTTTTGTGAGGATTGTTCTTTTTTTTTTTTTTTTAATTGCCTGCATGCTATTTAGCAGCTGAAACCTGAAAGCCAAAAGCCAATTTTCAGATTTTTCTCATTTTCCTTTCCTCACACCTAATCAGTTGTATCTAGGACTTACAAAGAGCAGGTCTATTTTGCATTTTAGTGGTATGACCACGGTTTGTATCGACGTACCAAGCTATCTTTAAGCTCAGTCCCTGGGGTACAGTAACAGAGCAAGGCAGCACAGATTTCAAAGCAGGCAAATTGCCTGACTATTTTGAAGCCTATTCCGAATTCCACGTTAACGTATGGATTCGATGGTGCCCAGTTAGGTTGTTTAAAGGTAGGTGGGATACATCTCAGTAAACAGCAATTAGACATCTGGGCTGCAGCATGAGTGTCTCCTGAGACGGATGCCTGTTGTACAGCAGTAATCCAGCTCTGAGGACAGCAATGGTAAGCATGTGTGCAACTGGTAAGCCATTTCAAAGGGGAAAGCACACCACAGCTGAGTAATGGACAATTTGGTGCAGGGTTTACAATAGTATTAAACATCAATCTAGTACAGATTCTGCCAAAATCTATGTTACATCCATGGGAACGGCACTAGTTTTTTCCTGGACAGCCCAGTTTTGAGCTATAAGCATGCATTAAATCCTCGCTGGAAGAGAAGCGAGTAATCTGAGCCTCAGCACGATCTCTCCTAGCTTAGTCCTCTCTTTTATTACTGTTTTTCACCCAGACTTTTGCTTTGAATATAGATGAACTTGGAAAAACTAATGAAGCCAGTGAAATATCGTAGAGGTGGGTTTCCTCATGTGCCCTACCAGCCCAGTCACTCAACAGAGCTACTGGGATGCAATTACTTTTCCTCTTAAATGGAAAGGCTTAGGCATGGTGTCCTCTTGTCATTTTCGTTAATTATGATGTACAGTTACAGGGACTGATTCAGGCGAGCTGTCAGCACAGGAGGAACAGTGGCAGAGCTCTTCAGTCCTTTCTCCGGGGATATGATGGTATTTATAATATCATCATTTTCTTTTTTTTCAAAAATCTATTATAAAATCCATAAAGCATAAGAACAAGGCTTTGAAACACCTTCTCCTATATCCTGTCTCTGACCGTAGCTGGTAGCAGTTGCTGAGGGAAGGGACTAATTATGTACTCTCAGATAGGCAACTGGTCTAACAGGCAATTATTTGCTGGACTTTTGTATTTAAAAATAAGGGATTTAAATCGTAAATGCAAGACATAATTACTTAAGCAAATTGTGAAATGCTCAGGCAAAATGACACATGGCATCTCAGTAGCATAAATCTGTCAGGATTTGGGAATTTGTTTATTTATTTTTTTTTTTGAAGCTTTTTTCATTTTCCCTGCTTTTTTTTTCACCCAGCCATCCCAGCCTTTCCATATCTTGACCAGTGCTCATTGACCTTTAATGGGCTGGTTCCTCTGTACCTCAGAAGTGGTTTTCCCAGCACTAAGGGACACAGAGAAGGTGTCTCAGCGATCCAGCTGGATAAGCGACTACATTGCTTCTGTTGGTAGCGGGCTTCAGAATATTTTTTTTCTTCAGTAAGATGGTGTTTCCCATGCTTTCCCTCTACCAAACTGGCAGCCAACTGGCTGCTGGCTTCTCAGTACTAAGGGACCGACTGCTACTGCTTCTTTTTTATCTTTTCATGGCTTAGGGGTTGCTGGCAAAAGGGTAGAGGGGTTTTCTCTCCCCCTGCACCAGTAAAGGAGATAACAGTCAGCAAAGTTGGTACCAACACCTTGATTTTGATCAGTCAGGTTATCTGTTTGCTACCATCAGGAACTGCCTTTATTAACAAAGCGCCTTTAGTGCGGCAACAGATAGTTCTTGGGGCAGTTTCTCAGAGAAAGAAACTACTTTTAGAAGATGCTAATTCAAGATAAAAAAATACCTGAAGCATTCCTGAAATTTGGGATAAAATGCTATGCTGTTATTCACTTCCTCACCCTTCCTGATGTTTTTTATTTTTTTTAAACCATGGTGTTTTAAATCTATAAAAAGATGCATTCTATATATTCTGTCCAGATTAAAAATACTAGAGGCTTTAGAAGGAAATGCATTAACAAACTTCAAAACTTAGTTTTGCAGAGTCAGTTTTGTTTTTATGAATTCAGCAATATCAGGGCAGATCCTTCGTTGAGATAGAACAAAACTCTGTAGCTATGAAAATTAATATAAGGTGAAAATCTGCTCTCCATACACTAGATGATTTGAACAGCGCTACTGTTTGTTATTCAAAGGATATATATCAAAATAGGTCTAACTATCTGAATTACCAATAAAGAAAAATCCTGTTTTGTTTTGTTTTTTTTTTTCAAATAAAAGCTGGTTTTAGGCAAAATCAGCCAGATCTTCATTGTTTGTGGCAACCTTATGTCAATGAAGCTGATCTAGTTTCACTAACATGGAACTTCTTTGGTTCTGCTGCACAAGTGAGAGTGGCACAAGTGAGAGAGAAAGGGGAGAGCTCTTGGATCTCTTGTTCATAAATAAGCAGACTTCCTCATTATTCCTTTTTTTTTTTTTTGACTGTTCAAAGCTTCATCACTGATAGCACTGATTAATAAGGCATCACAAAAGTGGAACTACATTATATTAACATTAGAGTACTCTATTATTGATTATATCCTGAAATGTTGCAAATTTTCAAAGTACACTAGAGGCACTAATCTTTCTGCACAGTCCATGAATTAATAGATGCATTCCAGCACAATGTACAGTCCTCTTAAATCAGCTCATTACCTTTTAGGCATCAGTATATATAATTGAAATTGATGTCATGTTTATAACCCCTGCTCACAGAGCATGTGTGTGGAAATGGGCTCAAATCTGCTGAATAGAAATTTTGTCCTTAGATGACCTTCATTTAATCATCTTTCATACCACAAGGAAGAAAATAACATCATCATAGAAGAAATTAATAAAATTTTGGTGAGTTATCTCCAGTAGACTCATAAGGTCATTTATGAAGTTCAGTAATCACGACGAATGCCCTTTTTATGTGTGCTGATTGAGAGGTCAATACTGGGATTTTTTTACCTTTTTTTAAAGCCTCACAATGAATTGCTGAGCAATATTAAAAAAAAAAAAAAAAAAAAAGAAGCGTATCACTGGAGTGCAGCCTAACAGAATACAAGAAATGAAAATTTATGTTCGGTGTGTAGCAAAGGACTGAGCATCATTATTAAACAGCCTCCCAGATTATGTATGCAGCACCACACCACAGAAACCCAGGGTGGAAAGAATAGAAATGCAGCAGTTTGGCACCTCACTCCTAAGGGAGGCTCTCCTGTTGTCTCAGGTTAGCTCGCAATTCATCCAAGAGACAAAAGAAAGCCCAGAGATGAAAGTACAAACCCACTGTCACCCCTCTCCCCTCCACCCCCCGTCACAGCAGGGGGGTGGCCACTACCAGAGGAAGTTGCCAGACAACACCTAAGTGTTGTATAGCTCCGTATTGACCCCAAGGTCTTTTGATATGAGCAAACAGACTTTGATGTGGCAGGGCAGGAGCTGCTCTCCGTCACCGCAGGGGAGCAGGGGGGACCCTCCAGGAGCAGGTGGATCCTTGGTAGCATGGACTAGCGGTACAAGGCAGGAGGGAGGAGGGATGAATGCCCACCACGGGCTGGAGTCCTGGGGGTGCTGTGGTGGACAGGCCAGCTCCCACCAGGACCTCGCATGCACAACCAGGATGTTTATCCCTCCTGAGCCCCTGGCTAAAGGAGCGCTGAGGCAGACAGAGGCATGCATCTGGTGGGGAGGGAGGTATTACACCAGCCCCAGGAGAGGGTAGAGCCAAGAGCTAATGCCACTTCTGCTGCCTCCTGAGAAGTGATTGTAATGTACACAGTTTTGTACTTAACACGTTGTTTAATTTTCTCAGTAAGGAAAAATGCTGCAAGCCTTTCCATGGTAAATAAACCACAGCTACTTTGTGCTGTGCATGCATGGCATACCTAAACCCCACAGCTTCTTCCCCCCAGCTTTTTTCCAATACCTGGCCTTTTTCTTCTGCTCAGACAACAAAAATCCCCTGCAGCCCTGCCTTTGCCTCCCTCAGCTTTTCCCTTCACAGCTGCTGTAACTTCCCCTAGCTCAGCTTTGCAAAGATGCTCACTTCCCACTCAGGTCCCTTCCAAAAACACCTACGAGGGTTCTTTCCTCCTCCCCTGTGCCCAGTCATAGAATCATAGAATGGTTAGAATTGGAAGGGACCTTAAAGGTCATCTGGTTCCAATCCCCCTGCCATGGGCACGGACACCTCCCACTAGACCAGGTTCCTCAAAGCCCCATCCAGCTGGACACAGACAGGCGTTTGGCTCTTCCAGTGTCTCAGACGACACCACAATCCACTTCAAATGTCACTCTTGCTACACGGCTCACTCAAGCGGGATTGCCCAGAGCACATTACTTGGGACTGCATCAAGGTGGGTCTTGAAAATGTCCAGAGAAGGGGACTCCACAACCTCCCTGGGCAGCCTGTTCCAGGGCTCTGTCACCCTCACCCTAAAGAAGTTTTTCCTCATATTTGAGTGGAACTTCCCATGTTCCAGCTTGTGCCCGTTGCCCCTCGTCCTGTCACTGGAAATCACTGGAAAGAGTCCGGCTCCATCATCCTTCAACCCACCCTTTAGGTACTTGGAAACATGGGTAAGACTTCTCTTCTCCAGGCTAAAGAGCCCCAGCTCTTTGAGCCTTTTCTTGGAAGGGAGGTGCTCTAATCCCTTAATCATCTTAGTTACCCTACGTTGGACTCTCTACAGTAGTTCCCTGTCTCTCTTGAACTGGGGAGCCCAGCACTGGTAATCTGCTCCCAGGCTCCTGGTTTCATCCCCCTTCAAAACTAGTTTAAAATCCTTTCAATGAGCCCTGCTAATTCTTGCCCCAGTATTATTCTTCCCCTTTGGGTAAGGCTTGTCCTACCTGTTGCCAGCAGGCCTGGTGTCCTGTAGATCATCCCATGACAAAACAAACCAAAGTCCTGCCGGCTACACCAGCCTTGGAGCCAGGAGTTAATCTGTTGGCTCTTCCTGTTTATCCCCTCATCAATTCCTGCAAGTGGTGGGATAGAGGAGAACACAACTTGTGCTCCTGATCCCTTAACCAGCCCTCCAACGGCCCTAAAGTGTCTCTTCATTGTCCTTGGACTACTGGTAGCTACCTCGTCGACAACGACTTGAAATACTAGTAACGGATAGTAATCCGAGGGCCGGACCAGGGTAGGGACATTTTTCTGTATATCCTTAATGCTGGCCCCAGGGAGGCAGCTGACTTCTCTGTGGGATGGATCCCATCTGCAAATAGGGCTTTCTGTTTGCCACAGAAGGGAGTCACCCACCACAATTACCTTCCTTTTTTTCTTTATTGAGGAAGTCCTAAGACTTGGGGGTGGGCGGCTAGCTGTGGGCAACTCACTGCATGGTTCTTCACCTCCATCCTCATTTACCTGGCCCTCGATTTTCAAAGCCCCATACCTATTCAATTACCTGGGTCAATAAGGCCAAGTGCTGGGTCCTGCACTTGGGTCACACCAACCCCATGCAGGCCTACAGGTGTGGGGCAGAGTGGCTGGAGCTGCCTGGCAGAAAAGGACCTGGGGATGTTGGTCGACTGAACATGAGCCAGCAGTGTGCCCAGGTGGCCAAGAAGGCCAAGGGTATCCTGGCCTGTATCAGGAACAGCATGGTGAGCAGAACCCGAGAGGTGATCGTCCCCCTGTACTGGGCACTGGTGAGGCCCCACCTCGAGTACTGTGTCCAGTTTTGGGCCCCTCACCACAAAAAAGACATTGAGGTGCTGGAGCAGGTCCACCCCTGAAGATACTCAAAAGATGAACTGATACGGTGCTCGGGAATATGGTTTAGTGTTGGTGTGCGGGTTTTCTTTTTATGTTTTTTTGTGGTTTTTTTTTTTTTATGGTTAGACTAGATGATCTTAAAGGTTCCTTCCAGCCTAGGCAAATCTGTGATTCTGTGATTCCTTATTTTTTATACCACTATGTACGCTTAGGAGAGCCACACCCTGTGGAAGTTAGTAGCGCTGGGTTTCTTGAGGAACTTTGAAAAGTAACTGTTTTTAAGACCAGCCTGAAAAGCATTTTGCTTCCTTAAAGTGACTGAAGCCTATTTCCTTTTACATGTATGTTACTAGTAGGGAAATAGTTGGGAATGTTTTTATGCCATTCATCTATTGAAATACTGGCTTTCCTCTTCCCCATTAGGCTACAAGGCCGTTTTGGACAAAATGAATAGTGAAGTTTAATAAACATAGCTCTCCACTGACTCCACACAAATGAGCTGGCAAGAATTAAAGTCCTTAATGGATATTTAATGGCAGATGAAATGAGCTTTCTCCTTATTAGCGAAGTGGCTTATTAGAGCTGGTTGCCCTCTGTAAAGTGCTCACCTGACTCACCTCTCAAGCTGGTGCTGAAAAACCCAGCTCTGATGGCTAACCTCAGATTCTCTCATCTAGCGCGCTTACAGTAAAACTTCTTTCAGAAGAACCGCAGCAGTTGCCTTCCTGAGATTTGAGGTGTAATTTGCTATTTCATTGAGGTCATCGTGTTCTTCCCTTTGATGTCTCTTTATAGGGAGCTTTTAATGGCCCCCTCTTGCCATGAGTCAAAAGTTAAAAAAAGTCATCAGTGTTTTTTGCATTTTCCTGCTCTGACATTGTGCCATACTGGTGAAGCTGAATTTTTAGTATGGGTTTTCCTGACCATTTCTCCTTCATCTGATCACAATGCAGCTATCATATTTTTGGCTCCCCCTTGGCTTGAGTCTGAGGTAAAGGAGGTCAGTACGGGACATAATGTTCTCCTAAACTTCTGTCTCTGTTAAAAGGGATTTCAGGGTCGTTGTTTTGTGCAGGAAACTGAAGCAGTGACTGACATTGCCTCCACTGTGGTTTCAGCAGGGATAAGGAAAACCCCTGGGGAAAGAGGTGAGGGAATCCATATGACTGTTGTGACACACAGGGGTGATGGACTACTGCTGTGGGCCCAGAAATGTCACGCTCATCTACACAGATTTTCAAAGTAGCAGACAGCCGAGATGGACATGAGTAGGTAGAGAATCATACAATGGTCCAGGCCAGAAGGGACCTCCAAAGGTCATCTTGTCTGACCTCCCTGTAGTCAACAGGGACGCCCCCAACTAGACCAGGTTTCCCAGGTCTCATCTTGAGAGCCTCATCTTGAATATCTCCAGGGAAGGGGCCTCAACCACCTCCCTGGACAACCTGTTCCAGTGCTTCACCACCCTCACAGTAAAGAACTTGTTCCTAATCTCCAATCTAAATCTGCTCTTCTCCAGTTTAAAGCCATTGTCCCTCGTTCTGTCACTGCAGGCCTTTGTAAACAGGCTCTCCCCAGCCTTCCTGTAGGCCCCCCTCAGGTACTGAAAGGCCACTATTAGGTCTCCCCGGAGCCTCCTCTTCTCCAGGCTGAACAACCATAAGTGGTGGCTGGGCTGTGAAATGAGTCAGACTCCACAGATCTGGGTCCCATTTCCAACTCTGCTCCATGTTTTCTTTGCCTCTGCTCATTGCTCGACCAGGGGCTCCATTTTCCATGGCTCAGGCCCGTCCTTGCTAAATTCGTTCATCAGTTTTTACAAAGGAGGATCTAATCCATGCTTAAATACTTGCAGGTTTCCTCCATTGCCTGACAGAAGTAAAATATTACAAACTGCGAGGGGTTTGGAAACTGCAGTGAAGGCCGCCATAAAATATCTGGGTAGTAATTCACAGAAAATAAGATAGCTAGGGATTAATGTATACACTTGCGTGAATATAACTGCAGGTCCTTATTTGACAGTTTAAAAATGAGATGTGAAAAACTGTCTATTTGCCAGCACGGAAAATACCCTCTCAGGCACGTGGCTTGTGGAAATCTGGGAGATTTTTATCTCCGCCTTTGGTAAATGGAATTTTAGCTATGGACTTCAGCAGATCTGTATTATTTTCTCTCAGATCTGCATTATTTTCTCTCAGCTTTTGCCCTGGAGACTTAAAAATCGGATGCAGATACGTGTGTAACAGTGGCCCACGCGGAGGGCGACAGCGGCGACGGGGAGTGCTGCGGTTAAAACTAGCAGTAGATCGAGGCGCATAGGCGGGAGCCGCCCGGCGGCGGAGGAGCCGAGGGCGAGCGGAGAGGCCCGAACCGCTTCGGAAATCTCGCGAGGGAGCCGCGAGGAGGCGGCCGTTGGCGGGGGGGCGGGCCGGCAGAGGCAGAGCGCGTGCCGGGCCCTCGCGCTCACGCACGCACGCACGCACGCGCGCAGGGCGTGTGGTGAGCAACCGTCAGTGGTCGGTCCCCTCACGGCGCCAGGCGAGAACATGGCCGCCCGGCCTGCGAAATGCACCACGAGGAAGAGCGTGGGGACTCAAGCCGAGCTCCCACAAAAACACCTGGCTGCGCAAGCCTCCAGCTGCAGCGGGTGCCCCAGGCACTTGTTCCCGAGGAAGAATAAATCAAATATGTTTTTATTTGCAATCAAATAAACTACCTGCTCAGGCAGGGAGTTGGAGTGAAGGAAGAGGTGGAAAGGCTTAGAAGCATCAGAGAAAGTGAAAATGTTTGGTGGAGCTGTGCCCTGAGGCATAGGCATTGGGTAGATGCCCGACATCAAATTGATCATGGATGATCTCCTTTCCACCTGTCACCAGGCAGAAGAGAGGGACTTGAGGGACAATGGGCAATGGAGGCAGGTCCTGCTCAGAGGGGCAAGCAGAACCCCTCCTGGCCTCGCTCACCTTCCCAGCTGCACTTGCAAAATAGAATCACAGAATCATCCAGGTTGGAAGGGACCTTCAAGATCATTTAGTCTAACTATCAACCCAACTCTGACAAAAAAACCATTACTAAACCATGTCCCCCAGCACCATGTCAACCTGTCTTTTGAAGACCTCCAGGGAAGGTGCCTCAACCACTTCCCTGGGCAGCCCATTCCAAGGCTTGATAACCCTTGCAGTGTAAAAATATTTCCTAATATCCAACACGAACCGCCCCAGTGCAACTTGAGGCCGTTTCCTCTAGTCCTGTCGCCTGTGATTTGGGAGACGAGACCAACCCCTGCCTCTACACCCTCCTTTCAGGGAGTTGTAGAGAGTGATAAGGTCTCCCCTTAGCCTCCTTTTGTTCAGTCTGCACAACCCCAGCTCCCTCAGCCTCTCCTTATAAGACTTGTGCTCCAGACCCCTCACCAGCTTTGTTGCCCTTCTCTGGACCCGCTCCAGCACCTCAATGTCTTTTTTGTGGGAAGGAGCCCAAAACTGGACACAGTACTTGAGGTGGGGCCTCACCAGTGCCAGCCGGGTTCAGGGGGATGATCACCTCCCGAGTCCTACTCAGCACACTGTTCCTGATATAGGCCAAGATACCATTGGCCTTCTTGGCCACCTGGGCACACTGCTGGCTCACGTTCAGCCGACAGTCGACCAACACCCCCAGGTCCTTTTCTGCCAGGCAGCTCTCCAGCCACTCTGCCCCAGCCTGTAGCGCTGCAGGGGGTTGTTGTTACCCAAGTGCAGGACCCGCCACTTGGCCTTGTTGAACCTCATCCTGTTGGTCTCAGCCCATCGATCCAGCCTGTCCAGATCCCTCTGCAAAGCCTCTCTACCCTCCAGCAGGTCGACACTGCCACAGGCTTGGTGTCGTCTGCGAACTTACTGAGAGTGCACTCGATCCCCTCATCCAGATCATTGATAAAGATATTAAAGAGAACGGGTCCCAGTACCGAGCCCTGTGGGACACCACTCATGATCGGCCACCAACTGGATTTAACTCCATTTACCACCACTCTCTGGGCCCGGCCCTCCAGCCAGTTTTTAACCCAGTGGAGGTGCTCATCCAAGCCATGGGCAGCCAGTTTCTCCAGGAAGATACTGTAGGAGACTGTATCAAAGGCCTTGCTAAAGTCCAGGTAAACAACATCTACAGCCATTCCTACATCCATGGGTCTAAGGATGATGCGTCTAACCTCTCAAAAAGACAATACATAGCTAGTAATACTCCAAATAATTTTTCCCCTGCAACCCTTAGGTGCAGCTCTGTGTTGGTGTTAGGTTATGCATACAACATTGAGGAGCAGTTGAAGCAACATGGCGGCCTCATGGTCTGGTGGCTCTGTACCTGCTGCTGGGAATGGGGGAACCCGTGCAGAGACAGGGTTACGCAGATCTGTTGGGGTTTTTATCTCATGCCTCTCTTCCGTGAGGAAAAATGGGACGAGGACAAGATGAAATTACAAAATGCAGTGAGGTGGGATATAAATATATGTCAACCTCTCCCATTCTAAAGATAGAAAAAAGATTATATATTTAGTATTTTTCTTTAAAAAAATAAATAATATATTTCTTTAAAAACAGTAATCACAAAGAGAACACTCAAAAAAGATCATTAACAATTGGTCAAAACCAGTTGCTTTTTCCTCTGATTCTAATTGTCTCTCTCTTGGATCTCAAAGTATTCCATGAACTGTAATGTGTATTTAAACTCATCTGGGGACAGCATAGAGTGCCTGGAGCTGCAGGGCACACTGTGCTGCCTTTCCTTACATTGATGTTGACCTGGCTCCGGGTGCTTCTGGTCTTGCAGTTATATTCCCTTCTTCTGGGTTTGGTGCTATATTCCCTTCTCCGTTCCAGCCTTTTGAGGTTTGCCATGCAGAGCCCTTTCCATCGCGTTGTTCTGCTGTCCAGTGAGAAGCTAGATAAACCTTCCCGGGCCACCACAAATGACCATTTGGCTGTGATCAATTTGCACGTGGTGTGGCAGTTAATCAATTTTTGCCTGCTAAACTGCAAATATTTAGGATAGATGAGGAGGCTGGACCTCCTTAGGGAGAATGTATCTGTGGAAGAAAAAGGAGGAAAGGAGGGGGTGAAGCGAAAGGGTGATTGATGGTCATGATGTGCCTCAGCTGTGACACGGCCAGCCAGGAGTGACAGCATGTGCAACGTCCAGCCACACTGTTTCTTCATGCAGTTGCACACTTTATTTCAGCTTTTACTCTGTAACCCAAATAGTTCCTTAGGCTAAATAGTTCCTACAGCTCATGAATTTTTAAAAGCCCCTTTATCTATCATTTAAAATTTCTCTGTCAAATCTATATTGGTGCGCTTCATTTTGCAGAGTGCTGTGCAAGGGTTGTTGAACTCGGTGCTTGTTGAACTTAAGGGTAAAGGCCTTAAGTATGTTACCGTGTTCGCAGCCCCTTCATAGCTGCGCGCACTCACGTGGAGTGCGGGGGCACCCAGGCTGTGCTAGATGAAAACTAACTCGGTTTCTAGCAGTCGGAAAGCTGCCCCGGACAAGATGTCCTTGGCTTTTTATCACACCATAAATGCATACTGAGCGTTGAGCTTCATGACAGCGTTAGCAAGAGACTAATGCTGATTTCCCTTGGCAGAAAACCTATCGGAGAGCAGCAGGAGAAAAATGCCTGGTCCCTCTTGGGCTGCGGTGACCTGCGGTGATGCAGGGGTGGGGGGGAAGGGACCAGTGCCCAAAGTGTCACACAGATTGTGTGAACGTGTGCAGCGTGGCACGGGGTCTGAGACGCACGACTATCAAACCTGTAGAACGTTGTTTGAGTGTTACAGCATTTTAGGGCTGTGAAATAAATTAGACTGCGTCTAAGTGTATGAGTCTGGGAATACCACCCCCCTCCCCTAGCTGAGCCCCTGCTCACAGCCTGATGCTGTCTCAGAGCCAGAACAGAAGTATGCTAGTCTTCTCTTCCCAAATCCTGGTGTCCATAGACCAGAAGAACAGTGTGTCCATGGATGGCTGGGGACCGGGGACAGAGAGAGGAGGCAGCTGTCTTTCAGTCAAGAAGCAGCCGAAGACATTTTGTCCATTTTGTTACACAGTTTTCTGTCTCTCTCTATACTTTTTAGACAAAAAATACTTCAATAAACTTCTATATGAACCATCCTTAGGGTGTTTATCTCTGCTCAGGCTCACAAGGAAGACAAGCTCTCTGGAACATGCAGTGCTATTCCTAAGTAACCAGGTTTAAGGGAGTTCTGATTAACATCAGATATTTCTAGGAACTTATTAGAAAATGAAACCTCTCTGACATTTCAGATTTGTCTCCTGCTAATTTTGGAGGACATTCTTTACACTAACTTAGATATTGTATCTTCAATTCATATTTTCTGCCTTTACCTTAAAAACAATTAATTAAGTTTCTGAAAATGTTCAAAAATATCAGTTCTGCTACACTTTCTTCTGATCAAAAAGCATGACAAATAAATCCTCTACAATAGCTTTCATTTAACTACTGGCACTACATATCAAACTACTTCACTGCTTGCAACAGCTACCAGTTTAACAATCTCTTTTTCCCCTATGGGAGAAAGTCTTGCCAGCCTCAACTAAATATTTGGGGTTGCTAGCTGTTAAGAGTACTGTATTAGATTTATTTTTATAGCTCTAAAAGTGATCATGGCTGCTTTTCAGCACAAACTCAGCATTAGAGCCCCTGCTTCAAAGAGTCTGTAATGTAAACCATGGAAGATCAAAAGGAAACAGGTTGCCATGGTGGATGGAAAGTCTTGTAGACCAGTACACGGCTCCTCAGAGTGCGGCAGGGAAATCTGCTGCATGGAAAAATTTCTTTTGTGATAGAGCTGGACAAAATTTTTCTGACTTCATTTTCTTAAACAGAAAATATTCAATAACAAAAAAAAAAACCCAACCCAAACCACAAGCAACTCAAAATACTCTGAATCATGATAAAAACCAACCTAAACAACTTGGAAAGACAGAATTTTCCACAATATCAATATTGTGCTCCCCATGGACATCTGGTGTTTTCTTTATAGTGCAAACATTTATATGTTTCTAAAGATAGAGGAGTAAAATGAAAATGCAACTTAGATTTTCACCCAAGGCCAAATGCTTCCTGAAGATTAAAGCTTTAGGCTTTTAAGAAAAGTGTATCTTCTCATAACATTTCAATGAAGCAAAAAAGATAGGTGAATGGAGGTATTATTCTTGCTCGATCAAAAAGCACAACACAGGGACCTAAAATGAACCTCAGATTTAAAAAAAAAATATAAAAAAATAATTTAAAAGGGGTCTCTGAATTGGTTTGTGTCAGAGGAGACTGTGTCCATGATGCTGCACTTCAGTTCTAGCAAAAGTGGGTATATGGAAACAAGGAGAAATCAAGTGAGCTTCTATGAAACAGTGGCTGGATTTTGTGTCTTTCCTCACTTGTTTGCTTGCTTTTCACTGTTTTAAAGCTTCCTGATGGAAGATGTCAAATGCTTTTGATTCTTGCTGATTTCATGGGAGCTGAGGATGCTTTGATCCCAGAAGACAGACTCTGTAATTACCATTGTTCCTGTGATCAATATATTGATCTGCAATGAAACAGCACAACATCAGCATACTTGAGTGTTTCTTTTATCTTCGGGATGAAAATTTGGAGAGTTTATCTTCCTGTGAGATTATTTCCTATATGTTTTAGAATGCTGACAAATTAGTGAGATTTTATCAGAAAGGAATTTTTTTTTTTTTTTTTTTTAGAGAGAGCAGTTATCTCAGGGATGTATTAATTTTGATTTATCGGGGAGAGAGTCTTTGAACAAAAAAATATAATCAGGCAGTCAAGCCCAAATACCTTATTTAGAAAATTAAAACTTATGAGCATGAGAATGCCAAACAATTTACAGTTCTGTACAACCTTTTGGCTCCCTTCTTAATACTTATCGGGAGCTGCTTCCAAAATAGGTCTATGGCTTGTGTGAGATTAAACCGCAATGGCTAAATTTCATTGATATAACCACACCAACAGTTACAAGAAGAGGCTCTGTTGTTTCCTTCTTAGGCACATGGGTTTGAATTCTGCACCTAGTGTTGCTCCTTTATATGCTGCATTCATTTGCTTTTTGCTCCTGGCAGATAAGCTGAGCGCTATTAATATGCATTTCCATGTATTAATATGTTAATATGCCATGGCTAAATGCAGATAAGTTAGGAGGTGGAATGAAAAAAAAGTCCTCTAGCCATCCAGTTTTTCAGCCATGCTCTGTTTTTCGCTGTTTCTTTTTCAAGCACTTTGTTAAGATTTTGACTTTCCAAAAATGATAAAAAATGCCCCCTGAAGAAAAGCCAAGAAGAAGAACATAAAATGAGGAAGAAACCCCCCACCTGTGTTCGTACTAGTGCCAATATCATTTGTGCGATGCAGCCGTCACAGGCTTCCTTCCTGCAGCCAAATTGAGCCAAGGTGTTACTACTATACTGGGTGCTGTCGGCAATTTTTTTAAAAGTGACTCTTTCTCCTTTGAAAACCTGTTTTTCAACAGTGTCACTTCACCATTGCTCTTCTGTAAATTGCATACTGTTGCTTCAACCAAGCCAAGCAGATTAACTGCTTAACCAAATTCTCCTGTTACCTCTTGAACACTCATCAGGTAAATACTCCAGTGTGTCAATATTCAGATTCGGAGGGAGGGGGAAGAGTCAACACATGGCAAGGTGTTGACTCTTGCCATGTGACACATGGCAAGATTTTAGGTGTTTTGGGGGACAACCATATTCTTAAAACCAATTTTCATCAATTGCCACTAGAATAAAAAATAGGAGTCATTTAATGGCAAGAGATACAAAACTCTAATGAAGTCAGTAGAGGTCTGTAAGCTAAGATGGGGTCCAGATTTTTAGGTCTCGTGGTCACTTGAGACAAGCGTGAGCAAGCGTGAACTTTCCTAAGCTGCCTATAAAAGCAGGGGAATGACAGAGATGAAGGACATTCCAAGCTCCTCTATACATACTCATTAATATGTCTAAAATCTAAACAAAACCATTTCTGCCATTCCGGGTCTGGGTTTGCCTGGAAGAGAGTCAAAGGCTTCTGTTGGTTTCTGCCAGAGGGCTGCAAGCAACGCTTCCCCCACCAACCCAACGCGGGCAGCCATGCCTCTTCTGGGTCCTCTCTCATAAGCATTTTAGTGCTTTTAAAGAGGTCCAACAGGATCCAAAGAGAGAGAATAAAGAGGACCCTGTTGCAGGATTTTTCATAACCCACAGTCAGGATATTTTTTGGAAAGGAAAAGAGGTTCAGCTCCCTTTATGCACGGGGAGTTGTGCCTTGGTCTCCTGCAGCTGTGCTGTGTCATGAGTCACTGGATCATTGGGTAGAAGCCTGCCCTTGCTATTGTGTTCTTTGGTGGATCACAGCCTCAATTAGTCTTGGCCAAAAGTATTTCCAGCTGCAATTGTTAAGTGCATTCAGCTTAAGTCTGTGAACAGTTTGGGGGCAGCAATAAAATGCAGCTTTTGACAAACAATTTCTTTGCTTCCAAGGATTTCTTGGCTCTGTGTAGAATGGCACCCTAGACTACGAGCACGAAGGCTGTTTCCCGCAGCTGGAGTGGGATTCATTGGGCAAAAGCTTCCAATGTTTGTGGGGAAGGAAATGCATGAGTCGTGTAGGCAGTATGGTACGTAGAATCAGGGAGATAGATTGTATCGTCTCACCATTTATTTAGAATGCCGGCTGTTTATTTTCTTGTATTATTTTTTATGCATTACTAATGATACAGAATCATAGCATCATCATTATGTGTATCAGTCGTATATCTAATTCTCTAGGAAAATCCAAGGATTAAATTTTTTTTCTAAAGTTGTAAAAGAAAAAGTTGTGGGGTTTATTTTACTTTTTTTTCAGAGAAATATGCTCTGAGACTCAGAATCTGAATCATTGAGCAGCTGTGCCTTAATTTCTGTTACCATCCTAAGGACAATAGAATGGATTGTTTTGGAGTATGTGTTCTTAAAATCTGCCTTCATCCATTTCCTAGAGTAGCAACAGTCTAGAAAATGTCAGATGTACCTATGTAGAGCATCTATCACTTTAAAATTATAATTGGCAATAGAAGCTAGCTTTGTATCAGTTAATTAGATTGCATGTAACATGGTAATGAGGTCACAGAAACTAATTTCGTGACCTTTGTTATAAATAGCCATTAATTAATGTATAATCAATCTTCACCTTCAATGGAGGCATTGCATCTGAGTTGTACATGAAAACAAAATTAGAAAATATCATATTCATGTTATATGTGATTGTTGATTAAATGGCTACCGTATCTAAATGATTCCCAAATTATCACACAAATAAGCTATGAAGGTAATCAGATAAGAATGATTTGCTCAGTGTTAGAGTTTGCTCAGTGCATGACTACAAGCTAAATCATCAAGCAGCTGTTTGAACACAATGCAGACTCACCAAGACGTCCTAAAATATCATCCCTTGTTTACAAAACCAGGGTCTTATTTCTGATAAAGCTTGGATTTTGTGATGGAGAAAAGAAGAAACTACTATAAACAATGACATAATTTCACATGGACTTTTGGTCAGATCATAGAATCATAAAATCATAGAACAGTTTGGGTTGGAAGGGACCTTTAAAGGTCATCTAGGCCAGATGTTCAACTAGACCTGGCTGCTCAGAGCCCCGTCCAGCCTGACCTTCAATGTTTCCCGGGATGGGGCATCTACCACCTGTCTGGGCAACCTGTGCCAGCGTCTCACCACCTTCATCATAAAAAATGTCTTCCTTAGATCTAGTCTAAATCTACCTTCTTTTAGTTTAAAACTATTACCACTTTTCCTCTCACAACAGGCCCTGCTAAAATGTTTGTCCCCATCTTTCTTATAAGGCCCTTTTAACTCTTGAAAGGCCCTGGGACCCCAGGGACCTTTTGCCAAGCTTTGGTGGCAATACTGATAGATTGCCCCGTGTTTCTCCTCTCTATGCCCTCAATCCCTCCTCCCTCAGTATAGCACAAAGAACAAATATTAGCAGAGCTTAATGGCCAGATCAGCTGCAAGCTCTGAAAGTGTGGATTTAACATTTGGGATGAATTAAAAAATTACTTTAAATGCGACACATCTTGACCAATATTATTAATGAAGGAAATGACGTGCTTTCTTGCTTCATAGGAGAGGAGATAGCTCATTAATGAGCAACAATATATCAGAGCTGGTAAGATGCAAACAGTTGGCTTATGAGACTCTTGGTGGTGTATTATTCACAAGTAGCTACCTTGAGCCAGCCAGTCAGAGGGCAGATGACTAAAAAGGATTAGCTGCTATTTTTTTTAGGAAGTCTATTTCTACAGGATCTTTTCTTTTATGTATTTGCCATGAGCATATGTGGTGGGAGCAGTGAAAAGAGCAGAAGGAACAAAGAGACATTGGGAAAATCTACAGCATTGGAAGAGATGGGGAAAAAACCAGCAAACTGACTCCCCTCCAAAAATTACTATGGAAGCAGAATTTTCCTCCAAACCTAGAATGAAAAAAAAAGGCTTAATAGCTCATTAGCAGGTCAGAAGCAAGGGTTGGGAATTTCCTTAGAGAGCAAACACGAACAGAAATGAGGGGACAGATCAAATAAAAACAACAGAAAAAAAGAAGATCCACACAGTGTACTAGGTGCCACAGAGATAGGGGCTGCACTTCAACTCAACACCAGTGCCATTGCCAGAAGATCCCATCTCTTTGCGCAGAGCTGAGAGCTTCCTTGCACCATGGCAGGGGCAAATGTTGTCCAGCGGGTGGAAATGGATGGAGGTCAGGCGAAGGAAGGGTAGTACCAGGGTGATGTCCTTCGTGGATCTTTTGGCCTGAAATTGTTCCAGTACAGGAGGAAGAGCAGAACAATGAGGGACCATAGAGGGGAGAGCAGCTGCCAGAACCGAGGTGGTGATGGTGAGGAGCAGAGCTCCCTGGAGACACCTGAAAGCAAGAAGCTCAAGAAAAAATGGTGATAAAACCATCAAATCACTTCTTGCTCTTCAAATCTCTAGTGATGTGCAGCATGGATAGTCCTTAGTTCTTGGGTTCCTTTTTTGATTCCTCATTTTACTGATGTCGACATGTGAGGGAAAAAGCTTTTTGCAGAGATCTGCTAGGGGATTTGTTGGTGCTACCAGGTAACCGTCTCCTTAGACCTTAGCAAGTGCTGTCCTAAGGAATCTGCCTATGAAGTACAGCTACACTGTCAGGTCCTCCAGTTCCAATGCCTCTGGCTCAAACTCAGCCTCCCCAGTTTTGGGGAAATCACTCCCAGATCACCATAATCCAAGTAATCATTTTTGCATGGTCATAAGAGAATATTTTAAAAAGTTCTAAATATTGATGCTTGATCATTTCTAGAAAATGGTTGTAAAAATAGCAACTTATTGATTCTAAATTATTTCCAGATCGAAAGTGTTTAATTTTCAAATTAAAGCTTCAATCTGCAAGCATTTATAAGTAGCAGCCTTCTTTATGTCAATAGTTGTATTGAATTCATGTTATGAATTCAGAAAATGAAACCATATCCCCTCAGCATTGCAAACTCAAGCTAGGACTCAAGATCGTGCTCTGCATTACACAAATCACAGAACTGGAGTTTCATTAGCACCAGGGCTAATCAAAGACATTGGATCCAAACTACTCTGACAGAAAATTGGCTACTTGACAAAATCAGTATTTTCACGAGAATGCTTTCCAGAGAAAGTAAACTTTTTTGCGTAAAAGAAATGCTCCCCTTTTTTTTTTCCCTCCCACAATTTTAGACACACATACATACGTAACTTGAATGCAGAGATGCCACCAAAAATTTCTAGTGCTCTTTGTGTTGAGGTTCCTGTGCCATGTCACCTCTTCTGTGTTGAACTGATCTTCCAAATGAGAGGGCAGATGAGGATGCTTCACAGGAAACAGCATCTAGGCAGAAATCCAGGGATTAAAAATAAATAAATAAATAAATAAATAAAATTAGCAGACTCCTGTTCATTTTCTATAAAATACTGCTACAGCTTTCTGAGTCAGTTTTTGGGGGTAATTGAAAGTATTTGGTTTCCTAATAAGTTAAATATTTCTTTTTAAAAGTCCCTCTGTTTCTGATTAGATATTGTGAAATATTTTGTTGTCATTGATAAATTACATGAAGAAGACCTTACTGAAGTATAGCTATTGCCCTGGAAAGTAGAAAAAACCCCAACTTTTAAATAGTGCCAAGTTCTCTGAATCCTTACAGAAAAAAAACTGAAAACACATAGTAAAAATTTAAAATTCTGGGTTTACAGTCAAAGACTAACATTTGACAATGTCCTTTTAGCTAATGTTGAATGTTTAATTTTTAAAAATCCCTTATTATCATTTACTGCAATATATAATTACAAATATCCCTTGGATTTGAATACAAATAAAAATGAGACCAATGCTAACAGTAAAAAACAAAACCAAGACATGTCTGAAAGTCAGACTCATGTCTGCTTTGGAGTCAAAATAAATGTATCTGGCAGAAAACATGATGGCAATCACACAAAAAATTGTGCTCATCGTTTCAAAATTGAAAAGGAAAATAAATGGCAAAAAATCGGGGAGTTATTCTTTCTACATAGTGAAATCAGTCTTTTCATGATCACATGTAAGAAATGTCCAATTTTACATTAGTTTGTATTTTGGATGATTACCTTTACCCCCGTCAACATGAGGGGCTCAAGCACCAGAGCGTGCCCAGAGCCCCTTGTCGGGATCAGTACCTGCTCTAGCCATTCGGTGTTTACAGACAATTATGCTGTTGGAGGTTTGTCCTCAAATATAAAATACAAACCATGTTTTGACAATGTAGTAGCCAAGGCCAGGCTGAAAATGTGGAAGTCAACTCTGCTTTTTGGGGTGGGCATTGGAAATCATGTAGTCGTTACAGTATTAAGCTCCATGCTGGCTAATTTACCCAATTTCTCTGAGTGATAAAAAAGACCCATGTAAGCTGTAAGCCATTCTATCTCTCTCTCTAAAAAGTATATAATGTAACATAACATAACATAGCATAACATGACATAAATATAACATATATAATGTTATTACTGATATAGTATGGAGAGTACCAAACAGCTGCATATCAAATCAGACACTGGTGCTTCACTGCTGACACAGGAAAAACACACAGATTTGAAGGAAGATATTAAACTTGAATGTTGGCTAGGATTTTCTCTGTGTATTTCCATACATTCTGATCATATCCTTAGATTTTCTGTAGGGGAAAAAAAAATTAAATAAAAGAAAATCTCTTTAAGCTTCCTGGATAAAAGGCACTGTATGGTTAATACATGTTAGGTATGTGATGTATTCTTAATACTCCTGTAAAAGTAGACATGGATGGAAAGTCCATTGCTACTTTTATCAAGAGAGAATCCAAAAGCTTCCATTATGTCCACGCTAAGAATACACACTGCTTGTTGGTGAAAGTAAGATTGTACACAAATTTTTATAACTGGCACTATCGTATTAAATTCAACCTAAGATTTATTCAGAGCTCGTGCAAAATAAGTGGATAGAAAGGGGCAAGCAGTTATGATGGGAAATCCTAGTTCATTACCCTCCCTTTGGTAACAGCCTGAGAGTGGAGATTATGGGCATGAGGGGAGAAGTGGAGGATTCAGCTGGTAATTCTGTTATTTACTTAGTGAGTCTCAAGTCTAGCATCTCACTGTGCGGTCTCAGCTCTCACTCATCCTTTACCAGTTCTTTATTTATTCAATTCCTAAAGCTAACTTGCTTATTAATGTGGAATGATACCATTTAGAAAGCGCAATTTAGTTTGCTTCTTTCCCTCTTCACTGTCTCCAGTGTTGAAACAAAGATCTATCAACCTGAAAGCACTGTTGATTCTGTATTAAATGACTTATTGTACGACCTCAGTGCTAAAATTTTGCTTTCCTGTTGAAGGATATTAATGATTAAGAGCAAAGTGGCACTTTAAAGGATAGCACCAACTCAGAGGGACATGGGCATATATGCTGTTATAACACTGCCGTTGTAATAACCTGCAGTCAGGTTAGGGTAAGAGAGGGGAGAGGACAATTTTCCTTTGGTAGGTGGATACAAGGAAGACAGCCACATGCTGTCCTTAACTATTTACTCAAAGCAGAGCCCACCAATACCCCACTCTGGTGACAGTCACCAAAGGCTGTTGGGGGCAGTGGCATTTCAGGATAAGGCTCTGGGCTGCCAGCAGCATCACCTCAGAGATAAGCCTGCTCTGCTCCAGGCTGCGTTTGGGCAATCAAAGAAGCAGAGCCTGAGCATTATTTAGCTTCTGTTGTAATGCAGGCATCTCCTTCCTCAACAGAAAAAAAAGGATGCAAATATCATTGAGTAATAGAGGTACAAACAGAAAAAAATACTTATCTGCTTTTCTCCTACAGTTTGTTTACTTAGCTTTTTTGAAAAGGCCTTCATATTGTGGCATTTTTCAATGGTAGATATGTTTGTGTTGCCGTTTAATTCATTACCCAAGGGTCTAGAGTGTAAAATACAATTTTCATACTTGGATTCCAACCATACCTGCCATGCATAATAAAACCCACACATTCATTTCACAAAAATAAATCAAATTCCTTTTGGAGGCATGCTTTTATAGGTGGCTGAATCTGCAGTGTTTCTGATTAGTCTAAAATAAAAAGGAAAGGGAAAGAAAGAAATAAAGAAGAAACGTTCTTCCTCTGGATATTTCTTCACAATATTACAACAGCTTCTGGAAAGGGGGACTGCTTGTTTCTTTAAATAGAGTATTACTTGTTAGCCACGTGTATCACACAATTAAGTGTGAGACAATTACTCAGCTGTGTGCAGATCAAGGAGAAATGTATGCACACAGATACATCCTGGCTTGCTGATGTGCTCGCAGGCAGCAGTGTACAGCTGCCCCAAGGTCTCCCCCACTTGAAATCCAGCTGATTTCAAGAGCTGGCCTTGCTTGGTGGACTCAGCAAGAAAAAAGCCACAAACCCAGCACCCAAGCCCTTTTCTGAGTTTGGAGATGACAGCACCACCCATCTCAGCTCAGAGATGCATCCTGACGGTGGTGACATTAGTAGCTCAGTGTCAGCCGGGGTGTCCAGCACCCCTCTGAGTGGGTTTGACAGCACAAATGCGAGCTCCTCACAGGAACAGTTGTGGCCTATTGAGTTATTAATGATTATTATACTGCTGTTTGTTTGTTTTGCCCTGCAAGTGGCACTCTGCACCAGTGGGGCATAGCTAGGTGCTTAATGCCCTGAATTTCCATGGGAGCAAATGGGATCTGTGGTTGCCCAGCACCTCAGAGGAGCAGGCACTATTTACCAAGGAGTGAGAGGAGTAGAAAAAAGCACCAAGCACAGGAAAGTTAACTGTGATGCCACCTAGAAGATGAAGAAAATGTCATGCTCGCTCACAGGACATCATTAGCCACTGTGTTTTGTAAAATAATAACAACATACAATGCTCCCTGCAGTTCAGACTTGCTTCTCTACTAAATGTAACACAGGTTCATAATAGGGAACATAAATATTCCAGCATCTCTGAAATGTGCATGAAGGATGGGAACGCTGTAGTTCCTCTGTCCTCAGCTTGCCTATTGCTGGGCGTACAGCCAGCTTAAGAGCATAGAAAATCAGAAGTATCCATATGAAAATGTCTGTGACTCAAGGCCAAGAAGAAATCCCATACTTATCTCCAATATCTGCTTAAGACTGCCATTCCCTCTCCCGGGTCTTCATCTGAACCTCTCTGGAGTCAAACAAATGGTGACTTCTGCTTTCTCTGGGTTTCAGATGTGTCCCTAAACCATCTGACTGCAGAAAGCCTTTACCATTGCAAACGTTTCAGGGAAAGGCTCACATTCCTTACCATATCTGCTTGGTCTTCATATCACTGGGCTGGTTCGGGGGTAACAACGACCAAACACCCAGTTTGAACATGCTCACTAGTCTTCCTTTGTGTCAGGGTACCTTGTGTCAGGTACCAAGTGAGGTTTGCTGTGCCTGTTTAACTACAGTCAAAATAGAACCATAGCACATAAGAAACATAAATTTGCAGAAGGTGGGAGTTGTGTGATTCAGCAAGAGAAATAACTCCCAGGACTCCTACTGTCTTATCAAGTGATATTGAAATTATAGTGGCACAGTTAATTTTGGATACCATGCTTCTGACGGCTGAATAAATAGCTCAGTAAATAAGCACAGGATCTCATCAGCCATTCATTCTGATCTGTAGTTTGATTCAGCATGTAAATAAGATTTGAATTTTCATCCATCCTGTAGGGAAAGAAACATTTGAGCAAAATGTATTCATATATTCCACTAAGACTCTCCCAAAATGATTCAATCAGAATCCAGGCTTCTGGGCACACTTACACCTAGTGCCCACAAATAAAACTCTGACACATACCTTACAAGATGATCAACTTCATGTTAAAAAAAAAACCAACCCTGAAAACAAATAAAGTTGGCTATGGTCACCTTTTTCTCTTGCTCTGTTCCTGATTATCTTCATTGGAACATCTGTAGGATTACGTGTGCATTTTGTAGTTGTCCCACCAATGAAGTTTTGCATTAACAATAAAGAAAGCAGCAATAGATCTCACATGGTTGGTCTTCATCCACAGGCACTGCTCGCAGAAGCATTTCTGAACGTGACCTGTCACTGGTGAAATTTCACCGAGTGCGCATAATCCTCCCAGAGAGACACCTGCAGCCCCATCTGGAAAACTCTGGGAAGAAAGTTTAGGGTCAGCTGAGGCTTATTTATCTCCATACTCTCCCTTCCTTCAAGGGAACGTGCCACAAAGCAGAAGGAACACTTTCCACTAACTCCTGCAGTCTTCTTTCTCAGTCTTTCTCTGGCTTCCCCCATCAGCTTATCATTAAAATGTGTATATATATATAATGGAATAACATTTAGTTATGTTTCTTGGCACTTGAATTAACAGAGTTACCCTCATAGGACCAAATCAGACAACGTTTCCAGCGTGATATATTGAAAATCTTATGAGAACACAGGCAGAAGCACTAATAGCATGTATATCATTAACTTCAAGCTGATAAAACATTAACTGCTTAATTCCTGCCAAATATACCACAGACCTCTTCCAACACTATGTTACTGTTTGAAGATTACCCGTCAGAAACTGATAGCAGTTCAACTTCAGTTAAAACACTTTAGAATTTGTGAAGTTTGGAGTATTTACTTGACATAAATAAAGAAGGAATCCTTTCAAACTAAAGGTAGCATTTCAGAAATTGCCTTAATTTGTTAGATTGTTAGAGTTTGACACTTTCAGCTAAAACATTTTTGGCTTTTCATAATTACTGAGTTTCAGAAAGTCTGAGGAAGAGGAGCAACACACCAAGGCACGGGCTGAAGTATCTGGGAAGGATGTCGACAACAAAAGTTGGGGTACAGCTAAGGAGGTGTGCAATCTCACACGGTTTTCCATATTTTTTGTTCTGATCCAGCTCTAAGAAGTATTCCATCATGGCCCACTGGATGGCTCTGTGATCATATAGTCATGGGGCAAGGCTGAATTGAATCAGTGTAAACCAGGAGTCATTTCACTTTTGCTAGTAGAACTGCAGAGGTGCTAATTTTATCTGTGTAGGACCAGAATGAGACCTTTGAGCACCCTTTAAGATTCTTCATACTCATCTACTGGTCAAATTCAGCAGCATCTCACCACAAAATTTGCTGTGCTGATAAGTTTTTTTCATTGTTTTTCTTTGGGATTTTTCTCCTCTTAAATGGATTAGGAGAAGAGGAGGAAGAAAATAGGAAGAATAGCTCTTTGAAAGATTGCCTTTTGGAAAGAGATTTTGAGATTTGGAAAGGTTTGAGATTTTAGGTCCATGTCATTTGGAGGCATGAAACATCAACATACAATCTTTCAGCAAATGTTACTGCCAAGTTAAAAATTACCCAGCAACTTCCAAGTATAGGGAGGATGGAAGGAAATCTGTGCCATCTCTTTTTCCACAGCAGTTGGCAAATGGTGGAACTCCAAGGCTTAGGAACCTCAGGAAGAACTTGAGTTTGTTGAAAACATCCAGTGAAAGTAAGAGAGTAAGAGGTGTCTCATAATGACAAATGAGAACTTCTTGTGACAAATTCATCCCAAAGTCTTAAAAGGAGAGAAATAATTCATACGCAGCTATTTTTGTAAGTCACATAGAGCTCAATTGAATTCAACCTAGTATCATTGCTTTCTGTACTTAATGCAATAGTGGTTTTATCCACAGGACAAAAAGCAGTAGCTCTACAAAATTTAATAAATAAAACTGTGGCATCTGCTACTGAGCTTCTTTGGGACAGGATGATACTACACCTATGTACTGAGGGCAGGAGATTCATACCAAGGCTGCACATTAAAACACTGGCAAATTCACTGCCTTTTTGTCTGTACTATAATAGAAATTAATATATGCAAATATACTATCCATATAGATAAACTATGACTGTAAAACTGTATTCTCCTTGTGTATCCTCATCTGTCTACACATAACTCCTGGTTTTACACTTAAAGAGATTAAATTCAACCCAATGGACATTGCAGGCACCTTGTCCCTTTTTGGATACTGACACTTAGTTCCTCGTAGCAGGAATTTCACCAAAATACTATTTTTATTCCTGAAGTCAAATTTAGCTTTTGTTTGTATTCAGTAGAAGTCTGATGGGCCATTGTATTTGCCCCACAGATGAGTAACATACATACACAGTTCAATTCAAGCATGTAATTAATGGTCACCGCTTAAAAGCTGTATTTCCTTTGATTTATAGCACATGACATTCTTTTTCAGCCCCACTTGTTAATTAGCCCTATTAGTAACCCTTTCTTCCGCTGTCTTTCATTAGCTACGTACAAGAGTTTCCTGATTTTTGAGGGCAAGGGGATGAAGCAAAAGCCTTGCTGCAAAATTAGCTGCAGGTTAATTGTCTCCTTGTCCTGATCAGTAGTTGTAGCTATGCTGGCAGCCTCAGGTGCTTTGATCCTGCGGTGCAGAGAGGGCCATGCTCACATTTTGGTGCAGTGCCATAGCAAAATACCCATTAACCATGACACATTGGCAGCACGCAGGCACAGGGAAGGGGCAATGTGCTCTCCTAGCTTGTTGTGGTTTCAAACCGGGGCATAGCCGGATATCCACATCTCCCTGGCTGATGTGAGCGGTGTCCCCTCTGCAGGATCCCCAGCACTCGTGAGGTTTGTGGTACCTAAACATCTGGTGAAGAAGCCCGTTGGCACCTGTCAAGGCAATCACATGCTGGCCAACTCCAACCAGACCATTGTGAGTGATGAAGATGTCAGAGAGAGGCCAAGAGGGGAAACCTGGGGCAGGTGGATGACTGGGGCAGATGGTGCTGGCTGTTGTGCCCCATCCACCTGCCCCAAGACCCTTTCCAGCAACTTGGCCATGAGTTATCCTGTGTCAGCCCTGACCTGCTCTGCTGCAGCTCCCCGAACATCTCCCTGGCATGGTGTATATGCTTACATGGCGTGAAAAATGCCTATTAGCTGCAGAAAAGACCAAGCTGGAGTAAAAAGGCAGAAATAAATAATTGGGAGTGCACTCCTGAGTCATGCCTTTCCCTTTCTTTCTCTAGCTTCTTTCCTCCTCAGAAAACAAAAAAACCCAACCCAATTTTTGGGAGGAAAGCGAGCCTTCTGCTGGGTAATACTCTAAAGCCTACGTTCTGAATACACTCACCTTGCTTGCAAGTGACTGGGCAATGCTTGGAGGCTGTCTAATTGTCATGGATAGATAAGCAAACCTCTTTGATAGCCACGTCAGCCCCATTTAATTATTTTGCTTCACACTCGGGCGCCTTTAACACAACAGTGCCTGCAAGGTGTTCTCTCTGCCTACAGCTGCCTGGGAGAAGAGCAGCTCATTTAAAGGTTGGACGGGAAGAAAAAAAAGCGAAGATTCATTACGGTTTCCAAGGAAAGTAAAATGAAATGAAACAAAAGCTAAAAACAACTACCCTAGTAATCAGCATCATGATTAAGGAAATGGACCAGAGCGAGACCAAAAAATGCATCATAAATCTTCAGGATCAGCTCCCTACGCACTGCTCTATGACAGCTGGCTGCCCAGCACCTGATAAACTCTGGGTAGGTTGGAAGCTAGGAAATTCTGAGGTCCTGCCTGTGCAACACCAAAGGCAGCTCGTTCCTCAGTAGATGGAAGCAAAGCCTCATGTCCTAGCAGGAAGAAGGCTACAGACCAGCAGACTGTAGGTTTGGTGCCACCTGGGACCTCGTCTCCCATTCCTGTTCCTTTGGGCACTGTTTATCCTGGCTCAGGACAACAATGGTAAGCCATTGCACCAGTATAGAAGATTCTCACTCTTCATCTGTGCAGTATTTTGAAAAATCAAGTCCTTTTAAAATATTCAGAGAAGGCCAACATAAAGTCTCATTTTGCCTAGTTCACTGGGAGCCCAGGCAATGTGAAAGATCCTTAGAAAGGGTAAAACCAGAACATCTGAAAAGTCTTTCCTAAAGCCACATCAACCCATGCTTTGCCAGGAGAAATGAGATTGAACAGTTTGACAAAGAAGGGTGTCAGTGAGTCACTGTCACTGGCCAGGCACATCAGGATGGCATTGGCTTCTCAGGAATGTAATCTGATGCTTGTACAGTTCAGCACAGAAATATCTTTCTGGTTCTGACTGATATTTTCTGATATGTAGGCAAGCATTTGAGGTTTTATATATATATAAATATAAGAAATTGCTAATACAGTCCACTTTGAATGACTAATTATACTATTCTTCTGCCTTTCTTTGTGAGTAATTCATTGTCACATGACTTCTTCCTTCTGTTTTTAAGTATCTTTTTTCAAATCCTTATTTTAAGTAAAATCAAGATGGTATTGCTGGTATAGATATTGGCATAGACATGTTGGTATACCGGGCCCTGTTTTCATTTTCAATTTCTCCAGACCTCTCCTGGGCTTCTATGCCTGTAGTTCATCCCAGACTTACACTGACGAAGAAGTGACTTTTGTATATAACTAAATAATGTACTTTCTACTTCTCAGGGTTATGAAGTACTACGCGTGCCCATGTGTTAGATAAAACAGTAAAGGAAACAGCAACCCAGCCCCTAAAGCACATGAAATAATATTAGCAATGATCAGCATTAATTTTGCCAGCAGTTATGTTTTCCAAATTCTCTTCTCCACCTTCTCAAATTATATGGCACAAGACTCAAATTGCTACTTACACTAACATCAAAATATAGTAATTACTCTTGTTGTAACGAAATAAGTGTGTGGGAAAAGAAGCAGGTTTGTGTCTACTCTGTGGCTGTTTCTGTAAAAATCAGTCTTTCTGCTGTTGGAAATGTTTCTTCATGAGAGAAAGGAAATAGAGTTTGGGCCCTGCATGATAAAGCTGATTCAAATGCCACACTGCCTAGCCTAAGCTTGCTGCTTTTTCTTGAAAACTGTTGGGCATGAAACAGGATTTTTAAAAAAAATACAGCCAAATGAATATTAAAAAAGAACAGAGCAAAAGGATAATATTGAACTCTTAGTTTACGTTTTCATTTACCTATTTTTACTTTTTTTCTATCACATTTTAACTTACTAAATTTGCACAGTTAACATCTTACAGGATTCTTCTCCGTCTAGATATGATTTAATTTTAACACGGGATAAGCTATGCTTTTTAGCAGTTACTTGTAGCTATTGTTTATCATTTCTGTTAATTTAAGAGAATTATTATACACTATAATTATTAATTAGTTATTATATGTATTACTTTTAGTTCGTAGTTCATAAAGACCATAAATGTTACTGTAATTCTAAATTAAATACAATAATGTACTTCAAAGAGTTACCTCCCTTACTGGTGGGTACATTTCTTGGTCTATTGAAACTGAAAAGAGAAAAAAAAAAAAAACAACAGGGGGAGGAGAGAGGGAAGGACTTCTATCTAGAAGAGCAATGAGATAAATGCAGGAAAGGGCTGAGGGATATGAAGTAGGGAGAGTTTGATCATGTATGTAGTGACAGCTAAGATATAACCCAGAAGTAAACTCAATACAGAAGTGTTTTCATGGCTAAAATATTGCTTCAGTATCTACAAGCTTTGTCTTTTTTTTTTTCATGTATATAATAAATGTGGCTTTCACATGCCTTTCTGCCCCTGTGGGAGGAGGGCAGAGCAGTTTTCCAGTAGGATAGAGGCTGGTATTGTTACTGATCTGTATGCACACAGGAAAAAAAGTTTGCAGATAGGTTTACTTGGGACATGCCAGTTCAGTGTCAAACAAGCATCAATACCTACCTGTGAAACACTGCTCTGTTTCTGGAGCAACCCTAACAGAAGAGATTTCTTATCTTTTACTAACTCTGGACTAACTTGAGTTGGAAAACAGACAGCGTGCATAAATGGAAAAAGCAAAGATGTAAAAAGACTGGAATCTATCTGGAAGACATACTTCCCCCTCTTCCATCTGTTATTGCAGCCATCTCCGCCAGAGCATCCGCAGCCCCGACTCCACGACAACTGCCTCTTTGGATCCGGCTTTGTCCTGCCTGCTCAACAGCAGCAGGACCACAACAGAAGATGGCACATGCCTGTAATTCAATAGACACTTGGCAGGGCCTCCTCGTCCCTCCTGGCAAAAGATTAATGTGCTCCCAGGCATTTCTGGCTTTTCCATGCCACTTGGGTCAGCCACGCTTATGGTCAGCCCCCAGGAATTCTTGGCAAGGACAAAGCCTGGATCCCAAGCTGTGAGATGTGCTTGTGTCCAAGAGCAGCTGAGCAAGGGACTGGGCTGTCAGCATGTGTGTGTGTACATGTGTGTGAGAGAGAGGCCAGAGTGAAAAACGAAAACAAAACAAAACAAAAAAATCTAGTCTGCAACATCACTCCATAGGCGTGATTTAGTTGGTGGTATGTGAAAATCTTTGGATTTCAGCTTTATAGAGAAAATTGTCCTTGGTGCCAGCTTATCACATACCTCCATCTGTGAGAAGTTCACATCAGACACAGGAGTGGTATGAATAAAAAAAGCTACTGGCTATTTTCATAGTGTGTCCCCCTCACCCCTCCTCTCTGCATTTCTCTGCAGTTTTAGATTCCAGCTGCCTCTAGAGCCTTCTTGTGAGTTGTCCGTTATTTTTGGTTTATTTATCCAGAAGATGCCTTTATGTTCCCAAAGGCCTGAACTGTATCAAATGCAATTTCTGTTGTGCTGGTCAGTTGTTACATAGCATTAGAAAATCCATGAAAGTGTCTTCAGCTTGGCAAGAAGAAAAGATGAAAAATGACTGTATAAGACAGAGGAGAAAGGTCAAAGTGCTGGACATTATCCTGAAAAACAGTGTTTTCTTAATAAATATGTTGTTTGCCAAGAGTGGCAGACCTTGGAATATTCACACTGTGGGAAATCTCTCTTCTAACCTATCAAAAGCACTACAGTGCTTTGCCATGTGGACAGAAAATGTCCACCCAAGGATCATCTCAGGGTCAAATCCTTTCCCTCTAAGTCAATAAGCACTTTTCGGAGCTTTTGGGGATGTTCTGCCAGGCTGAGAGCAGCTCTTGGATGGACTTGCAGGAATGCTGGTCACATTGAATTTATTACATGTCTATCTTATGGGAAAAATATTTAAACCAGAAGATAAAATGCTGCAGAGTTTCCTTGCAGTGAAAGAAGACCACAGCATAGCAGAGGACAGAATTCACTTTTAATCTGAGTTTACAAAAATCTTTATTTCAATTGAAGTAAGTGATAATACATTAAATGTAGAACTCTCTGTATTGGATGCTTTTTTGCCTTCTGATACTGGTTCTGAATTTTTTTCTATAGTCTGCTGATGGCTATCGAGAACTTGACACAGATATGTAAAGTGGGATACTTTCTCCCTTTCTAACAGACTTTGGAAACATTTGCTGTTATCTGCTGCACACCATTCATTCTTGCTGGAGTGACATCAGTGTCACAAATAAGGGTTCGCAGTATCACAGGAAGAAAGAGGTGATAGCAGAGTGCTGAGTACCCAGGAGAAATTTTATTTCTAGTAGAAACAATACCCCCAAAAAATCACTGGTACAATAGTGATTATTCAGTGCTTGACATGTGATGCTGGTTTTAAATACAAAGAGATTTGTAACTATAAACCAAGTTCTGTGTCGCCCAGTTGCCACAACCTCAGCACCAAAGCACCTTTATGATTTGTAGGTACCAAGATTAAAAAAAAGATATTCACTGTGTGTCAGCACCTAAGCAAAGCCTCTCCTTGCACAGTGGGATATTCTTTTCAAACTGTCAAGAAAGTGCCAAAGAGCCAGACTAATCGGGCTCCATAAATACTAATTTAATAAAGACAATTGCAAATTGGCAACTGAATCTCTCAAGTGACAGCTCCATGGCAATTATAAAGTAACTATGGTCGAGAATTCTCCATTTTAAAGATGCTGCATCTACTTACCTACACTGAGAAGAGATGCATTTTCTATTTGCATCAGGCAAATACTGCTGCCCTAATGTCAGGGATGATATTAGAAATCTGTGACCTGCACAGAGCTATGGTGTGCTATGCCACCAGGCATGGACAACCAAGCACATGTGAGATGTAGGATGTAATATATATGATGCAGTGATATGTGCAACACGTTGAGGACAGGATTGCCAATATCTCAGCTTTGTAGTCTTACTTCTACCTCTGCCAAGGCAACAGAGCCAAGACCAGTCGTAGCTGTTCTAGTAGGTGGCTTCGGAACACAAGAAATGCTGTGCGTGAGAATGGTTGCTCAACTGTTTTTAACATACAGGACGTTCATTTTTACGGGAGAATAAATGCAGCAGACGGTACAAGTAGGCTTGGAAAGAGATTGAAAAATATAGCCTTGAGACTTTTGGGAAAAGATTCATTGACTTTTGACAGCGTAGAGAGATAACGCAAACAGCCCAGAGGTCTGAGTTATGGCCAAAATTAAATGAATACGATGTTGCTTGTCTGGTCCCACGAGGAGAATTGTCCGCACCTGAGAACCAGTCTGACCTGATCCCAGGTGAGTCAGAGCTGGTGAGAACAGAGGATATTCCCCCAGGTCTCAGGCCGAGACGCTCCCTTGGCATGCATGGGTGTGCGGAGGGGTAGGGGAGATACTAGCCCAAGTCAAGGAAGACAGTAGAAGGACAGAGCTGCCCTTCAGAGGGGCTAGCTCTTCCCCCTCCAGGTGGAAAGGCCATCTTTGAAGTACGCACTAAGGATGATGAGCAGGGGTTGATGTAACCTGTTTTTCTATCAGCATCTTCCCTTTCTTGGAGTTTGGGGCTATGCATTACCTGGCACACGGAGCCGCCGCTCAGGTGTTTGTGAGCTTGTCTGGCCATTTCAGTCTGCTTCTGCCGCAAAATAACGACAGGGTGGCACACAAATAATGTGAAAAGCACTGAGAATAAGTTGGTGAGCATTATTCCAGCACAGTATTATGAGTTTGTCTCCGGTGGCTGTGCAGTTTCCACAGTTTCCACTGAAATGGTGTTTATCAGCTCTAGAGTAGCTGAGAGCTAGAGGGAATGGAGTAGGCAGCGGATCCACCGACCACAAGAAGATTGCAGTCAGTCTGATGGGGGCTCTTCAGAGGAGATAACAACTTCGGGAGCAAGCACCTGACTGTAGGAGCCAACAAAAGGATGAAAAAGTTTCAAGGTTTGCCAAAAAAAAACACAACAAAAAATAAAAAACAACCAAAAAACCCCCAAACCTGCAACTAAAAAAGTCTACCTTGAAGAAAGCTTAATTTGTAACTCCAGCACCATTCTCCTGTTACATGTTTTCCAGTGAGTATTGCACATGACTGAATGACCTCACCCTGCTGAAACAAATCAACAGCAAATACCAAAGTTCAGACAGGGAAAGTCCAAATGGTCAGGAGCAAAAGCGCCTGGTCCAGGTGAGAGGCAAGGCTGACCAGAACAAATCACTGCAGACACGACAAAGTTTAAAGAGCTGGAAAGCCAGCACGTGGCATTAATGCCATTTTAAAGCCATTTTAATGGCATTAGAAGCCATTGCCTAAAAAATAGAGCTTATATCCACAGCTAAAATCAGCATACTATGGGCACATGCTAAAGCATGGGATTGCTTTTATAAACTATGGGGGAAATATCCTAAGTGGTTGCATGAGACTTACAGCAATTATAGTTCAGGATGAGTGGAGTTACTGGTAATGTTACAGAGGACAGAGGCAGGAGCTCATGTTCCTAAGCAGTTTGATGTCAGCACTTTAGATTTGGAGCATTTCTGAGAAAACTATTCCAAACAGAAGTGGCAGAGACCAACAGAGGCTGTTGTCACTGAGTTTAGAGAAAAATATGCATGGAGAAACCTAAGCGTAGCAGTGCGGGGGGATGGTGCAGCTGTCAGCTGGGTACCAGGTTGGAGGAACCGCATGTGATCAATAGGTCAGAAAAGACTTGCAAAGTTATAGAGGTCAAAAAACAGGTTCTCTTTTTAACCAGAAAGCTAGGCAAATGAGGGGAGAGCTGATGGGAAAAGTTGCTGTATCAGACCAACTTGGGTACAAGAAAAAGGCAAAATTTTATTGCGATTGCGTAGCTGTATTTTATTCATCAAACTGTTATCCACAGTTTATTTAAAATTCAGACACTCATAAGTGATAAAAAAGAGCAACACTAAATGAGATGTATGTGTATATATATATTCTGTGTATGTGAATAAACATACATACACACACACAGAGGCACAATTTATTCATATATACTGCTTTCTTAGGGAAAGCTCCTTTGAGAACCATCTGTTGCCTGAACTCCAATGATGCTCTGGCTGAGACCTCATCAGTGGCAATAAATCCATCCTCATACACATCCAATCTTGTCGCTGAGTAGAGAATTATGATAACTGATGACTCTCAGGCTAGCACCTACTTCCAGTTGGACAGGTAGTTTGTTTTCTCCACTAGATCTCTGGGTCTCTGGAAAAACAGTTTTCAAGAACACATTTTCCACGTAGTGGACATAATTCAACATCTTTTGTTCTGAAATATTACAGAAAATTTCACAGACTGTATAACCTACATGCATTGAATTTTGTTAGGTTATACTGCTGCGAATCCACAGTTAGTCCATTGATTTCAGTAAAATTAAACACGTCTGGAGCATGTATACATACTCTGTAGCTTTTATGCTTTTCACCTGAGAGTAACGTGGGGGTTTTGCACATAATTTCTCTAAGGGGATTACTAGTATGTCATAAATCTTTCTCATAAACATGTATATATGGTGAACAAACTCCACAGCTAATTGGTATATGTGCTAACATTGATACTATATTTTTCTGAGAAATACGTACAGAGGTTTTATTAATAAGATATTACGGGAACAACTCAGCCCAGGTACTTGAGGAATTTACTAAGATCACATAAAATGTATTTTGTTTCCTTCAAATACGTAAGACCTGATCTGTAGCCAGTTATGTCAATAGGATTTTTTCCACAGACCATACTGGTACAGAAGTTGCATGAGGCATTGGCCTCAGCAGTAAAACTGGCTCAAGAGCCTCGTCTCCATCTGAATCTCTTTTTTCTTTCTATTTGTTCCCATCTTCACACTTCAACTCATGACCCCACCAGCTACAGGCAAATATCTGTGGCTTGGGAGCAATTATGTCTGAACAGGGTTTGGCTGTTTAAGCTGGTATAGGGGCACCACGGCTGGGGCTTCAGCCTTGTGAAACAGTTGCTGAAACCTCTGCACAACGTGGGGAGGAAAGGCTGCATCTGAACAGCCTGGTACCCTTCATCTGGCAGCAGCCAGGGTTTGAGGGAAACGAGAGGCATGGGTGAACCCAAAGCAGGCAGTGCAAGAGAGGTTTGCCAGAAGGGAATTGCTGGTCCTGACACAGGAGACACCAGGAAGGGAAAGGAGCCTGATGGTCATGGTCTTCTGGCTGAGGACACCAGATGCACAGCTGCCAGGAGCCTATTAAATATTGAAGAGTGAGCATTCACCAGGCGGGGGAAGAGCGACATATTGATTGACTCATTTTGTTGCTCTGAGGAGAAAGGTTTTGCGATATGACTTGCAAAAACAAGATGCTTTTCTCTACTGCTGTTTACAGCAAAGAAAAGTCACAGAAGGAGGCTCTAATGCAAGAGCAGAGCCATGAAAGCTGCTACGTGGGTATTGATCCCAGTGCTGCGTTGCACTCGGTGTCAGTGACGTTCCTAGCTCCTTACAGATTGCTTTTGGCAGCTCCACTGATGTCGAGTGCTCACTGCATGCAAACAAAAGCTTTGACATTCACTTGGGGGCTGTAAATGACCTGTTGTTAATACTGTAACATCTGCATGGCAAATATAGGCTGTGTATACCTTCTTTTTTTCTACCCCTCCTTAGAATGCTGCAGAGATGAAGGATCTTTCACAATGAGAAAGTGGGTCCCATGATTATACTTTATGCCCTTGGGTGTCTAAGCAACTGTTTACTGCAATAGACCTTGACCCTCGGGAAGGTTCACAAACTAATTGTGGGGGGAACATTTTATTCCAAACCATTCTGTTCAATCAAGGAGCTTTTCATTTTGCTCAAAATAACATCTTTTATTGCCAGCTGGTCAGTAAATGAATTATAACAAAAATATAATTATAGTATGCTGGTAACAAAGGTTGAAGCTGTTATCAAATTTCACCACTTAATAGTCATTTTATGGAGATGCAATAAATAATAAGCACTGGGTTACTGGATGCCTTTTGTTTTTAGCAGTAGCAGAGTAATTTACTTTTTAAATGTATTTTTCAACTAAACCAAAATTTAATCAAAACCACACTCCAGCACATACTCATCCCATGGGTGTGTTTTCGCACTTGCTTCCAAACTTCAAATTTACAAAATGTTTCCTTCATTTTTCTGTACCTTCACCCACACATTCAAATGTGGTGGTTTGCAACTATTCTTTGTGCACCTAAATGATAGGCTTTTCTCTTTTTGACCCAGCCTTGGTGCACTACCTTGTACCCTTCAAGTCAAAATCAATGTTGTGTATGTGGATCCTCTTGGTTTTTTCTGTCCACAAGCAACACAAGTCAACAACCTCTATGCCTGGCTCAGGCCACTTTGAAAATGCAGTTCAAAAGCTTCCTGTTTTTCTTAAATGTCCTTTTGTTCTTTCTTAATGGTTGTCAATATTTTAGCTTTCTTTTTTTTTCTGTTGAAAGGAAAAACCTGAACTACTTCACTTAACTCTGCCGAGTATACTTCTGATATGGATAAGTAACCTCTGACAGTGAAATTTGTTTACTTCCTATAACCATTTTCATTTCTAGGAAGATCAGACCTAGGAGCAGGGTGATCTAGTCAGGATCTAGGTGGTAAGGGACAGCACATCGTCTAGTAGGTGTGAGGAAGAAGGGCTCCTGTTTTTATGTAGTGCAATATTCCTCACTTATTAACCAGGAATGACCTGAGATTTCTCAACATCTTTCCCATCACCACAGCTCCAAGTGACAGTGCTTTGCCAGTGATGGCTTTCACAGCCATTAAAAGCCAGCTCAAGGCTGAGATGGTGAGTGGACTCACATGGATGTGCAACCACAAGCTCAGATTTTTGGTTGCAGTTTTGTAAGTGTGGGGAGAGGGAAGAAAGGGATCCTGTGAAAGTTAAGTCTATTTTAACTCATTCATAGCTATAGGTCCCAAAGGTCTCTCATTCAAGGGAGAAACAGCTAGGGAGGGGTGCTTCTGGCATCCCCACGTTTGCCTCTCTTCAGAGAAAGGAGAAGCAATTTTGTACAGATTAAAGGGAATAGGCTGCTGCAAAGACTGCGTTTGACAGCTGACCCGGCTCCCCTCTATTCCCTTTATGATGATCCTTTTACTGTAGGTCAGAAACCAATTTTCTTCAATTCTTGCTTTAAGCAGTCAACTTGTGTCTGTACAGGAGACCACCTGAGGGGACCCACTGGTCAGACATTTCTGTACACTGTTCACATAAGCCAATAGCAGGGACATAAACAACCAGCCCGCAGCCACGCACTTGATTGAAAACTGTGACCTGTTTGCCAGGGCGACAGCAATTACAATTTTAATTAACCTCTGCACTTTCTGCAACCGACAAGTAACTTATTTCACTTATTGACAGAATTAACCAGTTGTCCCTCCAATCATAACCCACCCACCACTACCCCACACCTGATTGAGAGGCAGGAGACATAGGGAGGGTAGGAAACGTGAACTTCCCTCCTTCCACCCACTCCTTCAGGGATGGGGTACCTCCTTCTCCTACTGCTGTCTCCCATGTCCAGTACCATTTAACAGGCCACCTCAGTTCCCTGTTTCAGCCTCTGTAATAGCATAGGAAAAATGAAAAAAAAAACACCTTAGTGACCTCACAAGCTTGTAGTTTTGCATGCCAATCATTTCCAGACTGGCCCCTTTACATTATTGAGTGAAGACTGAGTGCTATATTTCATTTGCCATCTCTGAAAATCAAATCTGTGCCACTTTTGAGCTGCTGAAATACAAAAAGTTATCAGAGACATTTTGTGGGGACCCAGTCCAGCTCCCACTAAAACCAATGGGAGCTTACCAGTAAATTTTAATGGAGGTTGGATCAGACCTCCCAGCGTGTAAACATTATAATTTTCATGCTCAGATGATTCCAAAATAGCAGATTTGCTTCAGCTTTTGAAAACAATACAGCCTTAGACTGAAAATATGAAAATATTATGTAGATAGTCAGATATGGGACTCTGACACTTGAATAAAAGACCTTTTCAAACCTTTTTATACTTTGCAATGAAAATAGCTAAATAAGCCACTAAATAAAATATATGCTGGACTATTTCCAGGAAAATAACTTTTTTTTTGGCTTAGCTAATAAACAAGTCAAAGCAGGTGACACTGGTAATTAAAAATGATCATTGCTCTTATCTGTCATGAGCTGGATGGCTTTTGGGCTTCCCTCTGAACGGATTGCAAAATTTCTGCCCTGATGGTCACAAATCAGAGTTACACCCTGGGGGGTGCCAGTTCAACCCTGCTCCATCACCCTCAGGAGGGAAGAGGGTTTGTTGCCACCATTATCTTGTCCTCCCCAGGCTGGGAAGGGACCTCAGCTCTGGGCTGGGCTTCCCCATGCAAACAGCTTTGCCCCACACGGGATGAAGGACATGCTGGGAACGGCAGAGCTGATGCCCAGTGCACCAGGGCTGTAAGTCCTTTCTTTGGTCTTCCTATTCACTCTCTTCCCAGGGGCACCGAGATAATAATTCTTTGATCTAGCTCATTTTCACAAATATTTAAGCTGTCTGAGGGGCTCTTGGGCCACCTGAGAGCACATGTGGCCCTTGGGTCCAGCTGCACTCCAGCAAGGCGAGGAAGTAGCTGTGACCTAGAAAAGGATTTGGGGGATGGTGTGCAGAGGAGAACATCAAGCAGCCCATTCCAAGGCTGATTACAATTTCTTAACAAAAGATAAAAGTTCCTTAATCGTTCTTCAAGGTTAAGAGGTTCACGTTGTATTCCCATGTGCTCTGACCTTCTCTAATTAGCATGCTGTTGGAATTTCACATCTCAAATATGAATAAGCTATTCATTATCATCACAGCCATTATTCTTCCGCAAGCCACCAGAAAGAAAAAGTTGCTTCTTTTCACAGGAGACAAGGTCAATCTACTCTATCAGTCGACTAAGCCTGAATAATGTATAAACTGTTTTTCACAGCAGGCTCTCTCAGCTGAGCAGGTGATAAGCAATGCATATCCGTAAGGATGGCCAGCCAGAAAAGATAATCTACTGTTTGGAAATATTTTTACCGTGAAGTATTTTATACCTCTGCTACAGTATCATCTGAATGAGTGGGGCTTTGCAGATAGAAACCTGAGTCTGTTATCTCTTTACTTCAATTCCTTCTCTTTAACAAGGTGGGAGTTATGCTGCAGTCCATACCTGACAGTAAAGATATAAGAACAGAGATTTTGTAGCAAGAAATTTATGGGGTTTTTTTTAGCTCTTGTGCTTGGTATCAGCAATATCTGTGTTCAGTGCCTAGGTGTAGTAAGCCTGGTAAAGCTTGTAGGGAGAGGTAACTAATTTGGACAGCTAAAATAGTTCAAAAAACAGATTAACTTCTGGGCACAGGAGCCTTTCTGGAGGTTAGAAAAAATGGCCTGGTTTTGTTGGTGTTTCTCTATAGACCTGAGGAAGGGTTTGTGTCAGGAAGCCTGTATCGCTTCACCAAAATACTCTCTTACCTCTCCTTTCAAACTGCCTCCATATATCCTTAGGGTATCATGACACAACAGCATTACTGTTAATTACATGAACTCATCTCACATAATGAGAATTAATGAGAATTGTACCATTGTGAAGACAGTCAAGAGTGCAGTATAGCACTTAAGACATTCTTAGCATTTTCCTACTTGTTTGATTCTATTTCTGTTTAATGTATTAACTAAATTGTGGGGCACCCATTTGGAATGTGCACACACAGAGAAATCACTTTTTCCTACTTCTATTGATGAAGTTTTGTGCTTCCAGATCTGTTGTAGAAGATGCATTTCACATCAAATAGTTGCATCACTGGTTGCTTATGTCTTCACTTCAAAAAGAGAAGATTGTGCATTTTTCAGTCAGGCACTGTGCTCAGTATCTTCAGCTACGTCCCAAGGTGCAAAAACACCGTTTACAGCACAACTTTCAGATTCTGTAACAACAAGTCTGAAACAATTTCTACCTACAGTTTGAGAAAAAAATCTTATATCTTTTCAAGTGTGTCAATGATTTTCAAAAAGAAGAGGAAAAATTGTATGGTATTAAATATAACACATGCTCAGTTATTTAATCACACACATTTTTTAACAGTTTTGCTAAAATGTGGTTTTATATCTTGGAAAGTGAAGACATATGAAAGACAAAGTCAAGGATCATAACACATACACTTTATATTTTGTCTGGTACATGAGTTTTCTCAGCACTGTCAGAAATCTTAGACACTTCCTTAGATATTTTTCTTAGACTCTTAACCTCCAGTGGGCTCAGTAGCAGGAGTCCCAAAATGGTATTCCAATAGAGGTATTACTCTGATGATCAGCGTAGATGGATATGGTGGCCCATGCAAATAAATAATGTCATCTGAAACCATCCTCATACCATTTGCTCTCTAAGCTTTGCCCTCACATAGGGATGCTGACCGCTAAAGGGTGTGAACGTATTTACATTTTCTGTGCTTCTGTGGCTTCTGTACTTTGATAAGAGAAGCATTTACAGGTACAGAATCTGTATGTACCATTTCCACATAGTATACTGGCATGGTTTTGGAGGAGAAACTTAAAACCTGGACACTGATTAACTATCGTATTTTGGCTATGGCTCAAATCTCTCATACTTTCATATACCCTAGGCTAGTCAGGGGACCAAAGCTAATGCATGCAAGAGGTGTCTGTTTAATGTCTACACAGTTGCCCAGGGAAAAGTTGCCATACTTGACTCATTTAGCACCATTGATAGAATGCCTCTGGAGAAGCCATATTTTCCCATTCCTGAGGAAAAGAAAAAAACGCATGAAGGGCCTTTTGGGATGTTTTTTTTTTTGAACATCGTTTTAGCTTTATCCACACACAATCTCAAATACAAGCAGTTTCTATCAGTAGAACAACAATCTGAGGAGAGATGTGTGTATGGGACATATAGGTGTTTCTAGTTCCATTTGCTGCCTAGCCTGACAGCACAAATACAGTCTCTATCTATCTCAATCAAGTCTGTCACCTATATCACATTCATCCCCTGTGTGGGGTAAGCCCCATTTTCCTCACAGCCTGCATTCAGGGATGTTGCATGGGGAAAGAGCAGGTAATACACTAGCTCTATACACGTATCTTCACATATGCACTGAGCAGCCTGGGCTAGGCTGCTGGTTACTTCAGACATGGTTGCATGGGCAACTACGTTAGCTCAGGGCAAAGTTCCCTGGTCTCGGTAGCTGCCTGCAGATAAACACACGTGGAAATCTGCAAGGGAAGCACCTATTTCCAGCTATCTTCCATTGAAATATTATTTAGATTGGCTTCCCCCTGTGCTGACCACCACAGTTACATGGGTAGGAATGTATTGCCTCTCTCTAGTTTTGTTTTCATATTGGGGTTTTTTAAGAAAAATGCTAAAATCTGAAATGCATCTCCAGATGCATCCTCCATCCGGAATTATTTAACATTCATTTCAGTGTGTTTTCATTTTAGAGATATATTAAACCATTTCAGTCTCAAGGATTTTACTTCATTGCTGTTTTCTCTGTGCTGCTCTAAAACCTTAATACAAACTTAAACTTTTCAATTTTTGTCAGATTTATTGCCATAAAGCCCCAATTTGCTACAAATGGAAATGAAAGACAAGGTTGAGTGAATTAAGTGTATTACTTAATTGCTCAGTGGCTAGTAGTGACTCAACCTGTGAAAGCCTGATGCCACCAGATTTGCTAGTGTCCTGATTTCTCTGTAGTTATCCCTTTATGGATGATGAGTTTAAGGTCAGCAGAAGGTAAAGTCTTCAAAGGTCATAGAACTGTAAGCCCACTTGGAGGATTTGTTTAAATCTTCCCTGAAATTCCATTGTTATCCATATCCTTATCCCATGGCTTACACTTGGTCTAAGTGCTACCCTAAAATCATGAGGAGTGATTTCACAAGCACTATGTAAGTGATGAACGATTGCAATTACTGCCTGTATGAATGGTAGTAATGAATCAAAAAATTTCTTTAAATGCTTTAGGTCAGATTTGCTAACTCTCTGTCCAACAAGTTTCACATGATAAGCCTGCTCATCCCTTTCTAGAAGGAGGGCTGTGTGGCATGTGACAAAACAATAAGAGCAGCCTGTTTGCAGAACTTTATTCATTTTAGCTAGTTCCCACACTAATAATGAAACTGTTGAAACAAAAAAATATCTGAAAGTAAAGCAGCTCTGGAATATCTCTGGCAGAAGAGATGGGACAACCAGTGGAAAATGGATGTGGTCAAAAATAGGTTGAACCAGTTCCTCAAGGCTTTTGTTGCTACAAAAGCAATGCTATTTTCTGCAGTGCCAATATCTGAGCCTATGAAGTCCTGAGTTTCCTTGAGTGAGGAAATTAAAAGTCTTTGCTTTCTTGATATTTAAGCAGCAAAGTCAAGGAATTAAACTGTGACATATTTAAAGTAAAATGTTATTATCCATCACTTTTAGTATAGATACATTTCTTCCTAACTGTATTAGCAGAAACTTAAGATCATAATTTAACATCATAATATCATTTTTAGAGGTAGAGTAAAACAAATTACTTTTTTTTTTTTTTTGTGCCAAAAGGAAACCTGAAAAACATATTTGAATTCAGCTCAACCACTTTTTACAAAAAGATTTTTCATTTTGTCCATAGAACAAGTTCTTCAGACAGTTCTTATAGGATGTTCGTAAGGGGAAATATGTTGCATTATATTATCAGCCATGTATATGTGGGCTACAAAGGGTAAGACAATAGTTACATATCAGGTACTTCCATGGTCTGGGTTTTCAAACATCCTGATCAAGAAACTGGCTAAATGCTCTTGTCCCCTTTACAGCTTATATTTCTGAGGGTCTTTTCCACAGAAAAAAAAAAATTCCTCAATAGGAGGAAAACAGAGCTGAGATGTGAGTCTGGATAGGGTCAGACATGCTGCACTGCAGTTTTACTCTAGAATTTGGCAACAATTTTTCATTTTCTATTTTCACTGAAAAAAAATGCATGTTTTTTCTTAGATTTATTACCCTGCCTGTTTAGGTAATAATATTTTGAATAGAAAAGACAAAAAGTATTAGTGCTTTGATTTGCTGTAATTTTATCTGCATCTAAAGTACTGTTTATCTGCACCTAAAGTACTGTTTTCTCCTAAATCCTTCACCTAATATACAAAGAGCAAGGTGCAGCGCTGCACAGATTTAAAAACAAGACAAAGCAAGCAAACAAAAAAACTCTCAAGTCCAACAATAACAACAGTTCGCTTATACTGACAATAAAAATAGCAACAGGATACCTGAAATAGCGAACTGCAGACAAAGCACATGCTTTCCTGTGGCTCACTTTCTGTTGTTCCACTTATTATTACTAAGGACGCACAACTGAAAAAATGCTGTGTGATTTAGTCATTGTCAGGACCATCGTCAGCAAAGAAATCTTCAGTGACTTGAAGTGACTCAACAACTTCTTGACGAGATACCAGCCTGCGCAGAAGGTTCCAACACACTGATTTCTATTTATTATGTGCTTGAATGACTTCTGGACTGAGAGAAAGCCATGCACAGTTACGTGAGAACTGAAGTACACAATAAGGAGAGCAGATATTGCTGTGACCAGGGCCCAAAGCCCTAATTGCCAGCTGTTGTGCTTTTATTAATCTGTGGGAGATGTCGGCTTGCCAGGCTGAAGCTTGGAAGTTGCTCTGAACTCTGGGAAAATTGGGCATGTAGCTCATCACTTGTTATGGAGTGAAATGCTAATTATAAGTGCTATCCCTCATTATCTGTGGAACATTGCTAGTTTAAATACTTGCTAATCTGAATACCCAAACTTAAATTCAGGAATGACAGTATCCTGATTTTCTTCCATTATTGCTTCTGCAGACAGCTTTCAAGATAGATGCCAGCAGTAAAACCACCCAGAGCGTAACAGCAGCAGCAGTTTTCCTTTTCTGGTCAGTAAAGAGGTTGAAACATTGTGGCAGTTCCTTGTTTGACCTGAAACTGTTGTACAAACCAGATCTCTCCAGTAGCTTGCTATGGGTGCTAAAATGGCATTACTGAGCAGGTGATTTGAAATAAATCACTTTTTAAAATTCATTTTACAGCTGCAGATTCCTGGAACCTGCAGGGAAAATCCAGAGATCTTTCTCAGATCAGGAGGTCTAGGTCACATGGAGCTCAGTCTGGAGCCTCCCAGAAGCAGGACAATGATCCTCATTTATTGTGAAAATTAATTGAAACTAAGATGCAAGGACTGGGACTAACAGCACTTTTCAACAGTCTGCAACCACCAGCAAAAGCATTTTAGACAATGAGGACAAAACAGCACCACCACAGGAATTTCTTATAGGTGCACAAGACAGTGTTGCTGCAGAAGATGAATTGACTGTCATCCTAAAAGTAAATGCAGCATTTATTACTTTTAAATTGAACACAGTGTGAATGCCAACATAGTGCCACAGAAAGTGCTAACAGCCCTGGGAGGTGCAGAATACACTGATCCATGCTGGGAGGAACACACTGCTTGGCCTCCGGCAGGAGATGAGGAGAGGATGTGGATAAACCTTTTACTGGAAGATGAAACAGAATTCATCCACTCAAAGGCTGCACCCTTTAATTTATGTCTAATTAGATGAACATTTAGAAATGGAAGCTTTTCTGTGATGTGACTTTCAAGCTTGTCCTGCTTTGAATGTGTCATCTGGGCTAGATAACCTCCAAAGTTCCCTTCCAACCTAAATTTTTCTATGATTTTATACTTATCTACAGGTAGGCATTTCTTATCAAGTATTTTTATTCTTTCAATGAATCAGTAAGGTTCTGCCTAAAGCCCTTAGAAAGAGAGCAGCCATTTGTGCACAGTCAGCATCCCTAAAGAAAGAAGGTTGCCACATGGATTGAGTTTGGTACCTAAAATACCTCTCAGGAAAAGATAGGCATGTTTTTTTAATGGATAATCACTGCTACCATAAGCGATTCATTGGTTTGTGAGGAAAAAACCTCACCACAAATAGAAGACTGTGAGAAAACTTTTGAAAACTATTTGTAAAATAAAAACTACTTCGTAAATAATTGAGTTTACGCTAACTAAACTGATACAAATAGAAATGAGAGGTGGGACAGATAGAGCTCAGTGAAATAGCTGACCTCCCCAGCAGAACTGGTTCCAGAAACAAGGAAGGGGAATTAAAATTCATTTTAATGACTGAACTGTGAGAAATCTGTGACTGATCTAGCCGCTTGCACCACAAACTAATGACACCCTGGAGTCCTGGTCCTCCAGCTGAAAGACACTGCAAGTTCCCTCCAAGCATTGATCTGTGGTTTAATTTCACTGGAATCAGGGCACAGGAAAGGCTTCAGCTCCCAGAGTTCACAGCCAGCCAATACTGTTCACAAAAGCTTTAGACTCAGACTATGGATATACAGGAGATCTGTGCTGACCGTACCTGTCTTTAAACACCTTGCTTTAATGACCTCCCATTTTGGAAAAGAAAAAAAAACATATTTGGGGGCTGTTTTCTGATATAAATGAATCTCTTTTTTCAATGAAATTCAAACCTGAGAATTTATACACAATTTAAGCATGGAAAATTCTGTTGAAAAAGTTTAAATACATAACAGTCTGATTAGGAAAAACAAATAACATAGTAGCTAGCAGTCTTACAGATGCTGAGATTTGAGCAGAAATTGTAAGAGTTGCAGCTGAGGGTGAAATCCTGAGCAAAATAACTTAAGGATTTTAGCACAGGATTAGCAAGCTAGCTTGTTCCTAGCATCTATTATAAATAGATGGCAGAGTGTTTATTACTGCAAATGGTTTGCTTACAGACACAAGATAGGTATCTGTAATTTGGAAGTGAACATAATGTGGAGAAGGCCATGCAAAAATGCTGTAAGTAGCTGTGTGCCAATATATAGAAACTTGTAAACCTGAAAAAATGCAGCTCAATGCATTATCCTATACACAGGTGAATTAGAATAATGTGCTCTTCATAAAATAACAGAAATCCAGTGCCCCCCCCCCCCCATATTTATATTATAACAAAATAGTAGTAAAGAACGCACAAAGGTTAATCGCAAATGTTCTGTACATCTTCAGAGAAGATGGCCAACAGCAATTTCAATTAATTATGCAGAAACAGACATTTTATGACAGATTTCTCAGGTCCATCAGGGAATTTCTGTTTAAAGAAAACAGCAAAACAAGTTAGGTAGCTACTAAAACCTGCGGGTTGTCCTAAATCAGGCAAAGAATCGCCTCGGGCACTCACTTGATTGGTAGTGAAATAGGAGGCTTCTCTGGGGAACTCTCTCTTTTGCTTTGAGAAGAATTCCATCTAGGGCTGGACCCAGTTCATCTGTCAAAATTCACCTTTCTACAAAAAGCCTGCGGAAACCCTGTACTCACTTCTTTACCCTGCTTGACCTGATCCCTTCTGCAGCTCTCTGATGACTACCTTGCTGGTCAGGCTATGGGCGGTCTCTTTTACACCTATCAAATATTTAACTGTTCTTGCAAAGTGGAAGAGCTCCAACAAGAGTCAAAGACGGAAAGCAAGTGACTGGCCCTGGGGCCCAGTAATTAGAGCACTGGTACAGCAGAAAGGAGCTCGTTCTTTCTAACCTGGGGAATATCTAACTGTTTATAAAGCAAAGTGTTGATCCCAGCTTGGATTGTATGGTCAATGATCTGCATATGAAAATTCATAATCTCTTATATTAAATGTTCTTATTTCTAATATTGAAGTAATGTACAACCTCAGCTTTATTTCATATCAGTCTTTCTATCCTCTTGCATGACTGGTTCTGTAGGAGGTAATCTAGCAGCTAACCATGGCATCATACACAAACATACATACGCCCACAAGCATGCATGTCCTCAGAGAGCTCAGCCTTTCTCTAGAGAACATTTGTCTTACTTAACTAGGAGAGATAAATGTTATTATTTCTGTTGCTTTTTTCATGGAAACCAGGACATGAGTTGAACAGTAGTCTGCGTTTATAATCCTCAGGAAATAGCTAGTTATGCATTTATGGATGCTGATCCTGGCACGTCACATTACTATATGAAGTAGTCTGTTTATCATTCTACCTTATACCACTTCATCCTTTCTTTGTTGTCTCTCTAACCCGATGAAGAAAAAATTTCTGTTGATTCAGAAAACTTAGCTGACGCTCTAATGTGAAATTCAACATCCTGTATGAATATTTTATTGATTCAAAAACTCATTTTTCAGCTTTTTCTATTTTGACACTATGCACCAATATTCTTGTTTCACTGCATGCGTATTTCTTTATGCACAGCAGTAAGTAATTTGGGATGGATTACTTTCATTTGATTGCCTATGACCAGGAAGACGTATTTTCTTCTCTATGGGGAGTTCTTAACACAAGCAGATGCTTCAGTCGGGAGAACCAGTAACCAAGAGCTGCAGTGGCTCTTATTTCCTATAGGCTATGCAGGAAATGCATTGTTTTTCCCATTCCGATCATAGTGCTCTGCTCTCTTTTCTGTGGCTTGTGTTATTTAAGTAACACAGAAAAGGGAAAAACAATTAAAGTTTACAGAAAGAAGTAATAGAAATGGATTGATCCTAACAGAGAAATCCTGGCAGTCCCAATAACTCTTTGGTTTCCTGCAGGGTACACTGCAGCAAAAGTGAAACACTCAATGAAGGAGAATAAAAGAATTTCTCTTGTCACCACAGAACTCCATGAATCACCTTTTTGAAGAAAAAGAAGCTGAAACTTGAACTTTTAGTGCATTTAACAGTGTGACTGATTATTGTACTGTATATAAAAATGAACTGGGGACATTAAAATAGCTTTTCCTCTTTGATTTCCTCCACCTTCTGCTCCCTGTGAAGTTTCTTCAAGGCAGCTAGTGACTTGCGTAATTTCAGGGAACACACAACTCTCCTTTTCCCTTACTGTGATGTCTGAGTATGTTTAATAATAACCTTCATTTTCAGAGCATCTTTTCTGACAGTAGTGTCTCTTCTCTGGACTGAATCCAAACTCTGGTCCTTCTGTGATTTCTCGTTTCTGCAATCGCCTCCACATACTGTGCCCTTCACACCCACTAGAGAGGTCCTCAGAGTCTCATTCTTGGTCTTCATCTTTATTGCTTTATCCTCAAGAGTAACTTTACTCTGGATTTTAAATGGGAACATTGCGTCAATGTGGATAGACTGTACGTCTCCCTCAACCCGCTTTGGCAACCACCCTCATTTATCAGCCTGCCTTGGTTCTTTCAGCCGTAACATCACTGTGACTTCCTACTCTTCAGTATTTCAGTTATGAAATAATCTGCTGGGTGAAAACATACAATTGGCTGCAAGTTCCAGCTGAGCTCTGACAGCAATACAAGTTTGGGGAGACTGCTCCTCAGCTCTTTAACTTGAGCTGAAAATCTGGATTCTCCATAAATTTGCAGTCCCTTGCTTTCTCACAAGGAATTATTTCAAAAGTCAGAAGTCTGAGTGATTTGCTAGGCACAGACAAAAACTTAGGGAGGAATGGCACTCAGCATGATGCCAGAACAACTCAAAGAAGAAGTGGAAATACTGGTCAGACCTCCAGAGCCCTGAAACTCTGTCAGAAATGATATGGGAAACCATGTCTTACACAGCTGTGCATTGTCTAGAACAAAGTTTAAAGCAAGGTAGTTAGAAGTCAAGATAAGGACAAGAAAACCACATAACTAACCTTTAATCAGACTATGGCTGACTCTTCTGATACTGTGAGCTGAATCACTAAAGACTTTTTTTTTGTTTAATTTCATTTCATTTTATGGAAAGCTCTACAAAATGAGGCTCATCAGCAACAAAAACAAAACTTTGCAGTACGTTTTTGAAATCATAAGCAATTTAAAAAAAAAAACAAAAAAAAACCAGTGTTGAAATCTGCTCTCACTTCACTTTATCATTGAAAAATACACTGGAGATTCAAATCTGAGCTGCTCTTGCCCATTGGGCTTAAAGCCTACAATTTAGGTGAACCAGGCTGAATTTGGTATTCCTGGAATGACTGAAGTCTCAAACAAAATGCTTTCATGTTGTGTTTGCAGTGTAAATATTAAAAAAAAATAAAACATTCAGAGTGTTTCCAACCTCATTTGCTGAAGAAGCACAAACACAGAAAGGGCACAGAAATATGCAGATCAAAGAAGCTACATTTATTCAGCTACTTCCCATCAGCTGCATGCTCTCATCTCTGAGTATTGGGTGAGAAACTTTTTTTTTTTTTTCATAATGTCACATATTGTTTTACTTTACCTTCCAAAAGCATCTTGCGAAAAAATACAAGAGACAGAAGGAAAGCTGGAAAGCCAGCGAGCAAGCCTCCCTGGTGATTAAGGCAATCATTTATCTAAGATACAGGAGGCTCAGTTTGAAGTCCACCTTCCGAATCAGGCACAACATGGATGGGAAGCTATCTGGAGGGGTCAGAGATGACTCCCAAAGGTTTTTTTATCAGATTTTCTTTCCAACATGGCGATAATTTCTGTGCCTCTTCTTCACTGCTACCAACACACCATGATATTGAAGTTCAGTGGAGCCCTACTGGATTAAGGAAAAAGGGACGTAACTCTTCACAGGGACTGGTTGTTCTTCCTCAGAACTGGCAGTGAGTGCTTAATGTCAGAAAAAAATAGTTATTTTGTACATGCTATAATAGTACTTTTTAAGTACAAGCAAGACCAGTGCTCATTGCTTCTACTATATCCAATGCAGTTATCCCCCTTGGCAAAAATGAGGCATGAGGACAGACTGCTAGCTTAAAAAAGGCCTGTTTTAATACAAGTGAATTCCTGTGCAATCCTGGAAGCCTTCGGCAGCAGCACAGACCTTGGGTTAATCCACATGAAATGCACTGAGTATGTGGAAATCCCTGTGACATCTCGTGATGAAGTGAAGGACTGATGCCTGGTAGATGAGCCCCACGGCTGCCGAGACAGAACTGAGACCACAGGTAAAACCTGCTCGGGGTTGAGGAGGCTCCAGTACAAAATCAGCTATTTTCTGCAGAAGAAATCTCATGGAGCCTGCCTGTGTTGCAGCCTGGGAGTTTCTCCCTGCATCCTGAAACCTGTGAAAGGACCATGTGCGACATTTATAGGCAACGCTCATCCAGGATTAGTTTCTGCTACCTCAGGGACCATTGATTATATTACTGTATTTCTGATTCAGTTGTTTTGTATATAAATCAGTGTGGTGTTAGGTTATTTTCTTTTAATCACTTGTAACTTCTGATGATCAAAAGTTTTCATATGAATTTCAACTCAGCAGTAGTTGGAAAAAAATGTATCTGTCAAGCCTACCAATGTGAAATAATTTATTACAGAAATGAATTCTTAATTGTCCTTTTACTCATCCATATGCCTTCTGATATAGCCTCCAGCCAGGACTTGGGAGGCAGAAAATCTCTTGTGAGCCAGAGGTCTGGTGGGATGAATAATGAATTATGGGGGAGGAAGAGTTTAAAATTAGACTGGTTTTGAGGAAAGTGAAGTGGAAAAGGGCTGGGGACTTAACCAACCTTTGTAACTTCAGGCTGTGCTCACTCTGCCCTTCAACAGACACTCTGTGGAAGGTAGGTGACCAGTCAGGCAAGCAGGGAACGGGATTACAGGAACAGGTCCAGGGTCTGTTGTGGACAGACACCTTCAAAGATGTGGACAGTGAAGAGAAATGCATGAGCTATGGGAACCTCTGCAAGTTCAGGAATAAGGAAAGCATATAGATCTATTTGGGTTCCTCAAGAGAAATTCTCAAGTTTTGGCGTATAGAGGTCAATGGTGAAAATCCTGACCCATCATTTCTTTGGCTGCATTCACTTTGACTTCAATGGGATCATGGTTTCATCCCTAGATTTTACAGTGAGAGGGAAGCAACAATAAGGATGACTGTTCCCCATCTGCAGACCATCATCTCTTTATAATAGCTTCATTCATCTTTCTACATAGGTCATTTGGTTTGAGCATTTCTTAATATTCCTAGGATTTGGGGACGAGCTGATGGAGGCAAAGAGATTCTAGGCCTCCATACCAGAATTCATATTCCATACAGAACAAGTCTTTTGAAAAGCTGTTGGATGATTTTGCCCTTTCATGCTGTAACATCTTTAATTCAGATCCTGTGCTAGATTTAGATGATAGTGCTTCAACAACCCAAACTTTTTCTATTTGCTCCTTTTCAGTTTAAGTATAGCATTTATTATGTTTTTCCTGAGTTATCATATCATGTGTATGTTACTGTTCAAGTTTTACAACAGCCTAGAAAAAATAATAATCCGTGTTTACAGTAGGCTAAGAAGCTGTTATTTCGAGTCTGTAAGTGGTTTAATGAGAGGCTGCTCCCTGTTTGTTCACTTGTTCTTGAAAATGACTGAATAATCCCCATGTTGTTTAATTGTTATTGACACACCATGCAATAGATTTGCTTGATGCTTTCTGCCATACACATATCACTTGGGTGACCTTAATCCTATTAAGAATATATTCTGGAGTGCACTGTAAACACTATTAAAGTCTTTTTATGCAGCGAGGTCTCTTTACAACACTGTGATTATGGTCTAGTTTGTCATTTTGTGTCACCTTGCAGGGTTCACCAATATGGGGTGCTCGTAGTACTCTCTCTTTTTACATTTTTATTACAATAGCACAACATTCAGCAATATGTTTGGAGAAATAATAACACCTACAGCCACTGGGGATGGCCGTAATCCAGCCAACAGCCCACATAGTTTGGAACTGCGGCTGGGAGCGGTGTTGATGTTGCTGACCGCTGTGATGGACTATTCCCATTAGAGGCCACTGCAGCTGGATGCAATTTAAAGAAGCCCTGGGGGGGTGCTCTAAACTTACAGCCCCTGCAATTCTTGAGAATAAGGAAAGTAAAAAGGTGGTCTGAAGGCATATGTTTCTCAGCTGTCCCCCCCTTCCCCCAGCACTCCCCAGCATGCCAGGCACATACTCTTTAACCCACAAGCCAAGCTCTGACACAGCCAAAAATCTGGCTAAGCATGGGGAAAAAAAGCAATGGATTTGAACTTAGTACATGCTGAGTAGAATGTCCAGATCACCTACAGCAAGAGTATGCAAAACCATGTGATTCTTCAGGAGTCCAGGGAGAATGCATCCCTACAAAACTAACGTTTTTTAATATTAGGTGCAAATCACTAAGCAGAAGGAAAGTGAGTGTTAAAATGGATCATCTTGATCTAGCTTACTACAAAAGCAGAGCAGAATTAGACATGACTAAGTTACACTTTTCAAAGCACCATATTTTCCATGAAAGGGACAAGACTTCCATTAAAAGCTCCAAGTAGCTAGAAACTAGGTGAGTGACACAAAAATTTTTGGCTTTTGGAGATGAAACTACCTGCTGGTATGGACTGATGAAAAGTAAACCTTAAATCCCTTGTCTCATAGAGAGCAGGACCATCTCCCGCCATACCTGTCTCTGCTGTTCTTGTAATGTTTTCTGGCTTCTTTATAAAAGCAGCTGACATAGATGCCACAGCCTGCTTGCATTTTGCATTATTCTTTTAATTATTTGTATTATTAAATTATGTGGGAGAATGGTTAGCAGCAGCACAAAGTCTTTCCTCATCAAGTTAGGCTTGGCTTAGGCTGTCATTTAAAGCTTTCGAAATTAACAGCCTCATTTTCTTCAGTGGAAGCAACAAACAAAAACCCCAGGGCAGAAAGAATATTTCCTCTGATAAAAACAGTCTCTAGACACACATTTTAAAAGCATATTTCCATACCCTATATTCCAGATTAAAGCTTCACATTAAATTTATAACCCCACCTGAAAAATTCTTGACCCATCTTTAAAGCAAGAGTTGGAAAAAAAGGAAGAAGGGAAAGGAAAAGATATTTGTTTTCTTTGTATATTTGCTAACTTTGCTATATTAATGATATGCACTTCTGAAATACTTTGCAAGGTTGCACTTTGTGGGAGGATTATTAGCATCACGTGGAGAACTGGAGTGCTTCAGGGAAATCCTTGTGATAATCCTCCTCTTCAAAGAAGGCTGATGTATTCCACAGCCTTTCAAACCAGACGAGAGAAAAAAATATCTAAATTAGCAATCATACAGCAGGAGAAATAAGCAACTAGCCAGGCACTAAATAAAAAAACCTGCTACAGTTTGCAGTGATAGAGGGTCCTGAACCTACCCCCAAAAGCTGACAGGCAGCCCTGTCACTTGGACAGCCATTCAAGATCCTGTGCTTTCATTCTGAATTCTCCATCAGCCTTTTCCTATCTCTTTTGGTTTGTTTTTTTTTTCTCTTTAATAGAACCTCTTCCCTACATCTGCTTCCCTTGAGTCATATTTCTGGACTTTATTAGCATTTCCTCCTTGTTTACAGCCTCACTGTCCTTCTCCTCCACCACCTTCCTGCTTGCATATCAGTGGCTCTCAAACCTTTGCTTGGGAATCACTGGTGAGCTATAAGTTGTCAGAGAAGAGGAATGTTCTATACATTCAACCAACAACACATATTAGGCATGGAGCTCAGCAGCATGCAGCCAAGATATTTTGCACAGAAATAAGGCTAAAATATTGATGGAGGTACAATTCTTGCGTTTCATCCAATTCAACACAGGTTGTTGAACATATTCAATCAAAGCAGGAGTGAAGTTGGTGGATACCATTTTTCTTAATCTTCAGTACTATGTTTTTCATACAACGTAGTAGAAAATCTCTTATTCCATATTGACTGAAAACATAAACATTTATGCTTCTGGGATTTTAGTTTTGTGCTTCCTATATTCTTATGCATGTCAAGGAATCTCTGAGAAGGATTATTAATCCAGTAAATTACTGAACTTTCCATAAAGATTCCCATGTCCTTCTGGAAAAAAGAGTTGCAACACACTAAATTAATAATAGGGTTTAATCCTCCAAATATCGAGGGGTGTTGTTCTGCTCTTTCAGTTTTTTATGTTATGCATTTCACGATGGGTATGATCTTTGATGGTAGCACAAATAGTCGAAGAGAAATCAAGAAGGCAAGCTTCTCAAGTACATTTCAGCTGTCTCACCTCCATTTCTTAAATGGACGCATTTAAAAGAAGACCTCTTTTTCTTTTTGCCAAATTTTCTCCTCCTATAGTCTCAAATATGTATAGTATAGTATCATTATTTCTGGAAAACTCTAGCTGACTGAACATTGTTCATTGGAGAAAAATGACAAAAGCTGTTGGCTAAGCATCCGCTGACCTGTACTTGGTCAATAAGCACCCTCAGGACATAGGCACAATATTCCTATGCCTTAAAATGCATGCAGACCAATAGCATCGTCTGAAAAAATGTATGAGTGGAGTATAACACATACATTGATTTAACACATTTATTTTGACTTATATACAGAAGATTTGGCTTTTTATACACCTCCCGTTAGGAAGTAATGGAAATGATAAGAACGCATAGAGGTGATGTCAAGCTTTGAGCAAGTTTCAGCTGAATTGGCGCCAGTTAAAGGTTTTGAGTAGAAGCCATGTAAAACTCAGTGGTTTAAACTGAATTTGGAGGGTCACCAAAAGCATAACAATATCTAAACCAGTAATAATTTAACTGAAGCCAATGAAGTTCCACCCTTGTTAAGGTGCAGTATTGAAATCCAGCCGAAGGGTGATAAATGCCTACAGGCTAAAAAGAAGAGAGACACATCCCTTCTCTTTCCACAGGCTAACACAGCAAAGCCTGTGTAGCTTTCCTGTGTGGTTAATGCTTTCATCTGTCAACAGGTTCCTCTCTTACTCCTCACTTACATTCATCTCCACTTTCCTAATAGGAGCTTCATGGAAAAGTTTTAGGAAATGTCAGAATAAGATGTGTTCTCACAGGATAAGATGTGTTCTCACAGGATAAGATGTGTTCTCACAAAAATGATGGTGTCATCTCCATGTTTCCTGAAAAATATTTTTGACATAAAAATCTCCTGGCTCACTCTGAAGTACTCTGTGCTTTTTGCCTGTCTTCTAGAAGACAGAGGGATGATTAGAAAGAGAGCTTTTACCTCTAGCTCACAGCATCTAATTCAGCGCAGCTCAGCAGTAACTAAACATTTTTTAGTAATTTGACAGCCTGTGTCAACCAAGTTAGCAGCTTGCATCAAGCTTCAGTATGGAAAATAGCCACTTTGTGGAAATCATTGTCAAAAATTGCTCCTTTGATGACAACTGCTTTCTGGGGAAATGAATGCATATTTCAGGGGTAAAATTTGAGTGTATTTAGAGATGCAATCTCAATATATAACAGACAAATGTATAAACATATTAAGACAACACTTAAGAGTGGAGGAACAATTTTATAACAGAATCTGAAAATACAATCCATTATTTCACGCAATTTTATTCAAACCTTTGTAATGCAAAGACTACACAATACTCTACAAACAACATTGAAAAGACACACAGCAGACTTTACACAGACTATATCTTTGAGAAAACTTATTAATTTACCAAGCTACCCTTCTCCACACCCTCTCATGGCCCACCATAGGGCAGGACCAAATATGCCAACAGTGTTTCTAACACATGCTCTAAAAGACTGTTCATGTTGGAGGCCTCCCAACTTCCTGAGGCAATCTATTCCAGTGCTTTACCAGTCTCATCTTTTAAAAGGGTTTGATAATTTTTAACCCCCTTTGCTATAAATGTAAGTGCTTTGTTTCTTGTCTTTGCTCCTTATTCTTCAGAGAGTAAGCACAACTCTGCAGCTAAGTCATGAGACCTCTCACCTAGGGGATAAAATGGGAAGACCTGAAAGGGAGTTCTTACTCAAAGGGCAATTCAGTTAGAGTGGGTTCTACACATTGAATGCATAAACTATGCTCTAACTAGAGAGATGTCCCTTCCTAGATTAAAGAGTTTTCTGAATTTCAGGTTCTGGACCTAGGCCTAATGCAGAGACCCTAATTTCATTTCATGTCCAGGTCTATGTGTTTTGTGACATCAGGACTTAGATCTTTGAAACTGAAAGACCCATGCAGGATTTAGGGGTTTTTTCCTCTCTGAAATTGAGGACACCCTGAAAAAGTAAATCTGAAAGGTATAAACTAGCCTACCTATTTTTTCTTTCCTTATCTCCTTTATTTTAAGTAGAAAAATCTTTAAAGATGAGCACTTTAGTGCCAACTTAAGCTGGCATTCTGTTGACTTTATATATCGTCATCTTCAGATTTCTGTTGACAATTGATGATTCAGTTAGGCATTCATTGTGAAAACACACACACACCTAGCATGAAAGAGTAAATGACCAGCAACTGGGCTCAGGTTGCTGTGTAGTGCACAAATCTTAGCTGTATTTAATTATCTGGGAAATATTACAGGATCATACAATTCCGAACTGCTATAGGTGTCAGATATATATATGACCATGTCTGCATTTGGTAAAATGTAATTGCACTCCAGGTATTTATCTTTCACTGTGTTTTGATTGTTTAATGTTATTCTAAGCTAAAACTTTTCCCACCACTCAAAACAATCCAGCTTTGCATTTTTATTGGGTGCTATCTGAATAAATGACTATGAAAAAAATCTTTTGAAAGATTATGTGATTCTTTTCAGAGCTCTGTGGGCCAGAGATTTTTATTTTTCATTTTTGGAAGTATTCATTTAATTTATTAGTTGTGAAACTTCTGGGCTAGAGACAGAAGAAAATAAATCCTTCATTTTCTCCCTGGAACATGTGCAGTGTGCCCTCTGGACCACCCTCAGCCACAGCTTTTCAGTAGCAAGCATGGAGCCTGCGCTTCCTCTGTCTCATCAAGGTCATCTCCTCCAAAGCAAAGAGGTTGGCAGCTGAAGTAATTTTCTGTTGCTGGTTGGACTGGGGAGAGCTGAGAAGCCTGCTAGACGCTGAGTGTCCTACTTCACTACTACCTGCATTGGCAGTGCTGGTGGGAGAACTGTGGCACAGGGCTGGAGGTCCTCTCACCTCTCTCTCAAAGCAAGCTCAGATACCATTTATGCCGACTGCCCTCCTTGCAAGCCTTTCCTCCATGTACAAGGACACATATTGCTTGAGAAAAGCAATTTTCTCAAAAAAAAGAAGCTCCATTTTCCATGTCAGCTGTAAGCAAGGGAACCTCTCACTGTGATCCAGCCGGAAAAAACCCTGTGGGTTTATTTGTGTTTCCCAGGTGGTGCCTGAGAGACTGGGACCAGGACCAGCTGGGACCTCTGGGTGCTCCTGGTAGGAGGAAATACCAACCCAGAGGCAGAAGTACCCACTTCTGCAGTGGTGTCCCCTGACTCCAGTGAAAGCTGCTCTGACAAAGCCTATGGATGCTGTTTCTCCAGTGTGGAAGATTGAGGCTTTGCTTAAAGTTCAAAAAAACTTGGCTTCAGATTATGCCTTTACCTTTATGTAATTATCCTCCAGAGCTCTTCCATATCATCCTCAAAAATGGGCACCTCGCACATGGCCATCTTTTTCTGAGTGAGAGAAAGGAAGGCAGAAAGATGGACTAGTGGCAACAGAAGGAAAAAAGACAAGCTAGCTTTTCGCAGGTTTCAAGCCTGATCTGTTTGCTCTGTTAAATTGCCCTCCTCTGCTCCACTGTGAGTTCTTAATACTCCAGCTGCTGTTTAAAGGATATCTGGATCCCTGTGGAAGCAGATAAGAGCTACACGTGTTGTGGGGCTCCATACAGCCCTGGGAGTTTGAAGGAGAAGAAAAATGAGAGAAGAAAAATGAACTAAATATTTTAAGCTATCTAAAGAAAAGAATAGTAGCTTTTCCCATTGAGTCGTATATCAATACAGACTCCTTTCCTCAGGGAAGGAAATGTTGAATGAGAAAGGAATGAGGTATAACTTTAATCAGCGATTTCATGCTAACAGTACCTAATCTGAGATGAACATTCGTAAGGGTTTGGCACCCTTCACAGGTACCTGAGGCACAAGGCTAAGCAACATGCCCAAACCGTGTAACAACAGCCTGCTGGCACCCTCCTCTTTATTATTCCCTAATGAGATAATCCCAGAGAGAAGAGGGGAGAGTTCCTTGGCCACACCAGGCAGACGCCTCCCTGCAGAACTGCCCCAGCTCAGCCTCCTCCAGCTTAAAAGAAGAGCCAGGGTCTGTCTCTGCAGGGTCCTCTGACACTGGTTGTCAGAGGGGACCTACAGCCACGACAGACACAGCTCGCACCCTTCCCAGTGTGCAGGGTACAGGCTCCTCAGGAACATTCCCGGAGCTCTTCTCTGTCATGCACAGACTTTCCCAGTGGTTGTTACCTGGCTTCCCAAGAAAAACAGATGCCGTAAGAAGCTCCAGGGCACTCCAGGAGTATGTGAGCCAAGTTTCCCTGACGGCCTTTAAAGGAGGTTAAAGAGGTAAAGGTGGCCCTCCAACTCAGTTAAAAGAATTAAACTAAACAAAACACTATTTTAAATAGTCCTGCAAATATATCTGTAAGTGGCAATAATTCTAGTCAAAACCTGTTGAAGCATTTGTCATTTGAGCAAACAACTCAAGTCCCAGGGAAGGGAAAGGTGTGTTGTGGGAGGAGTGGATTTACAACCAGAGGCACCAGAATCTGTCTTGGGAAATGGCTTGAAGCTTCTCCGCCCCACTCTCTTCTCAGTGGCCTAAACACTTCCTACTGTCACTGGGGCAAGCAAACAGCTGTGGCACTCGGGGAAAGCATGGGGCAGGGGTGGAATTCAGCTGACTGTGAAACCTTTTGTGTCATTAGTACATGAGGAGCAGTATTGAGAAAAATAACCTGGACGTGCACAAGTGTCCTACCTAAGCTATGTTAACTGGAAATTCAAAGTTAAAAGCTGTAGTCTCAAAGACCTCTTGGTCTTTGCAATGGGTTAATGGACCAAACGCCCAGAGAAGATCTCAGTGATATATTTATGCTGGTGGTTATAACAGTAGTTGTTCTTTCATATCTGAAGATTTAGTTTGCTATAAAAAATACCATGAAAGCAGTATCCCTCCACATGTTAAGTCAATAGGTAGTATAGACCAAAGTATAAATATGTCTCAAACGGTATAAAAGCAGAGAATAGAGGGGAAATGAGTTGCAGTTGGACGTACAGCTTCTAAATATAGTGCAGCGTGCAGAAGAGAATTTTAAAGTCTGCCAGACTTTAAATTAGGAGAGTCTCAGAGCGTGTCCATGCCTGTACATCTTGCATATGTGCACCACGATGGGATAAGAAATGCATGCCCAAATAGCATGCTTATGGTTAGCTCTGCAGGGCTGACTTCCAGCATTATCCAGAGGCAGAGCCATGCCCTGTTTCTCTTCACTGGCAGTTCCTTGCCCAGATATATATTGCTTCAGTCCAAAACCTCTCCTGGAAGATTGACAATAAATTAGCTTTTAAACTTAATTCAGACTTTTTAAAATTTTATTTTGGATGTGCTTTGAGTCAGGGGAGAAAAAAGCCACAATTATATTGTTTCAAACTATGTTGGAGACCATGTGTACCATTCCAGATTAAAAAGCAATCTTGTTTGACAATAACTCTTCCACCTTTCTCAGTTTATGCAACCAACGTGTTAAAATTATTTCCTTGTCATACATTTACCCTGCTGTATTAGCCTTTCCTAGTCCTGCTCAGTGCAGCAGAACAATAGCACCTAACATGCAGATGAATCACACAAGTACTGGCCCTTTTCCAAAAAAATGTATGAGTCGAAAAATTGCTGGGTTCTCTAAAGATTTCCTGGTCTTCTCCTGCAGGTTTGACTAAGAAATAACCCCACAGAACTTACCACATTGCATGCAAAATGCAATCAATATACAATATGGGCATACAGTCTATAGAGTGACAGCCAGTCTATTGCAATAGGTGTGTAGCATCCTGGTCGATAGCATACTTAAAATCCCTCTCTGTTAGCCAAGATGGTGCACATGAAAATGGGGTGACCTACGTGTGGTCGCATTTAGTGGTTATGCTATTTTTGACTTGGTTTCTTCTTGATTCCTATTCTAAACATTGCTTGTTGTTATGCTACTCTGAATCCTCTAAATGACTTTGAGACTGTAATGTGTTGATGACAGCCATTTGCTGGGTTGGATTGAAATTTACTTTGTCCCACACCATTTAAGCTACAACAGACACCGACAGCCAGCGGTCACGGAGAGAAAATGGGAATGGTTCAAAATCATTTCTCCCATAAAGTATAAAGAGAAGATATGAGGGAAAGGAACTCATTAAGATGAAATGTTACATTCAGAGCGATGTAAATTAAATATAGTGTTGACATGCTGGTTGTGGATAAGGAAAAAAGGCAGAGTACTTTTCTAACAACACTTATTGCTCCTGAAATGAGGTGGAAAGGTGCTACAGCATGCCAGTATGATAGCTGCACTAAAGGTATTGTCTCTTTGGTACACTGTTCTTCTCCACTACCTGAGAGATAAGGATGTGTGGCAATGTTATTCCCTCTAATGCTGAAAACTGGGCATGACCCCAGCAGAAGGAAGGGACGTGCAGCCTCATGGTGTTTAAAATAACAAAATTATTAAATAATTCATGTTGGCAGGGACTTCTGCAGCTCGGTTGGTCTGATACCCAGCTCAAAGCAGGGCCAACTTCAAAGTTAGGTCAGGTTACTCATGACCTATCAAGAAGAGTTTTGAAAGCCTCCAAGGATAGACATCCCACATCCTCTCTGGGTGACCCGTTCCAGTGGTGGATCACCACCACTATGAAAATTGTCCTCCTGACATCCAGTTGGAATTGCCCTTGCTGCACCATGACCTGCCATTGCTTCTCCACCTTTTGTGGTGTATACTTAAGGAAAGACTGGCTACATCTTTTCTATAACCTCTGCATTAGGAAACTGAAGACAGTAATTGGATCCCTCTTGTAGCCTTTTTTGTCTCCAAGCTGAACTAACCCCCATCCCCTTCCCATAGAGTTGCTCCACAACATCTGATTGGGAAGGTGTGCCTATTAATGAAATCTGAGATCAGACCCCAGCACAGCTTAGAACGCTATTCTAGACAGATGATACCAGCTTTGAGCAGAACTGAGATAACAGCCTATTTCCTATTTCTTCTTTTCCTCTCATCCTTTATCTAGTCTAGTCCAGCTCGCCATGCCAATCCCTGCACTGGAGCTGCAGCGTCCAGTCTGCCACTGAACACTCAGGAGGGACCAGTGACTTTCCCCTGTGTAACCAAGGAGTCAGACTATGAGTTTCCATCCACAGGAAACCCAGACAGAAGGAGTAATACTTACTATGACAAAAAAAAAAGGCATTTAAACATAAGCTTTGCTGAAAAACTGAGCACTCACTTATCACCTGCTTTTGAAAAGGGTGTTCATCAGACACAAGTGCACTTTTTCAGAAATGCACAGAAGTGCAGTCTTCAAGAATTTTGAAATAACATCGTCCCTTTGCTGCAAATTACCTCTTATGAAAATGAGCCATTAATTACATTTGCTTTCCTAATAGCAATCTCACTGTGCAAAGTGAAAAACATATCTCCAATTTTGCATAAACCATCTCTAGGGTAAATATGCTGCTTTTTTTGAACAGACCTTTTGGGAAAAATGGGAATGAGAACGTTTCTTCCTGCCCCATTGTCTGTCTTCCCCCCTGCCTGCAGCACCAATGCTTGGTGAGAATGCTTGGGTTTTATTTTAAGTGCATGGTAACAAGGACTCTTCTGAAGCTCTAGGTACTTAAGAATTTATAACGCAGTGCATTAAAACATGTATGTTAAAAAACCCAGAGTAGAACTGCCCTTACTGAAGGACTCTCAGCTCCATAATACAGCATGCAAGGGAAGCTTTCAGCAGCTCAGTAATATCTCCATCAAGGTAACTGTCTGCCCACTTCCCCACTAGAGGAAAACCAGCTCTGGGTGCTCTCTTGCCTTGCCTTGCTGTGCAGGCAGCACTGTCCAGCCCCCTCTCCAACACCACCCCATCCTTCCCCCTTCCCCACTTTCCCCTTATCTGACATCATCCATTTGGGATTTGCCCAAATGATGGCTTCAAGGCTCCCCACTCTGCCCTGACCCTCCCAGCTATCCCGTGGAGGCAGAGAAAGCTGAAGGGAGTGAGAGAGGGATGTGGAGTGATTTGGTGAAAAGCTGACTATTAGGCTCTATTCCTAGATGCTCTGTGGCTTTACTATATGTATTCATTGTTAGCTCTCAACATTGGCTTATTAGAGAGAAACTGGATGTCTTGAGGGCTATATTTGGAATTGCTGAAGCAAGAAAATTCCAAAATTGCAATTGCAGCCTACTGAAACATTGAATTTGCTCTCTAATTAAAATTTCTCATATAAACTCGAGCTACTTCAGCATGCAGAGCATTTTTCCTGTCTCTGCCTAATGTTTATACATTCAGTCTCTGTGGAAGACGAATGCAATTTTCTTTTCTGAGACCACCCCCATTTTAATTGCAGCATGTTCTTTCTCAGCTTTAGTCTGTGTCACCAAAATGGTTTTGGTGTTTCTGTCTCCAACTGATATAAATTTTCTATAATGCACAGGATTATGGAGTTTATATATATTAAGGAGTTTATATATGTGTGTGTGTACTGCATGAGTATATATATTTGCATTTATATTTATTATACACATCTATATGTATGTAGTGTTCATTATTTATAAATAATATGAAGACCACACCTGGACAATGGAGAAACAATCTTCTTTTTCTCTTTTTTTTTTTTTTTTCCCAAAGAAGGGGTTTGTGTTTGCTATGAATTCCCCCACTGTGTGCAGCTGCAGTGTCTTCTGCAACCCAAAAATGACATGCTTCTCCGATAGTAATGCCACAGTGGTAATTCACATCTATTTATATTCCATCTTGTCTTCTGTCACCGGTGTCAGACTTTAGCTTGCCCTTCCCCCTCCTCTTTTAGTTTGCTTCAGTGCTGATTATTCCGCAAATGGCAACGTGAAGATGTGTGCAGCACGACAGCAGACAGAAGTAAAGGGCCTAATGGACTGCATACACCACTAAGGGCTTCCTTTGCTGCAGTGTGCAGCAAAAACACTAACACATCAATTAAAAAAATTCTGTTCTACAAAAAATTATAGGAAGGGTGTTTTGAGGGAGGAAAAGAAAGATCTAAGAGGGGAATATATAACTTCAGGCTTTGGTCCGATAAAGCAAAATGAAATATTCAAGTCATTTTGCAGACATCTACAGCTGTAGATGAGGGACGTGCACCGAGGCCATCCGGTATGCTTCTGCAAAGTGGCAAAATGAAATAGACATTGTATCTAAATATATTGTCTTTCAACAATAATGCATACCCACAAAGCAATCATGAGGTTTTTGAAATAAGAACTTTAAAGGTACTGTGCAATTCAGAATAGTACATCCTCTGGCTATTATTTGAGCTGCTCTGGTTAAAGGAGCCCTAACATAAAGAAAGCTGAAAAACTGCACCAGTTCTGCAAAAACATACCTTTGTTCACAGATGGTGCATGTCTTCCTCTCCAAAAATGATTACAGAGAATCATATTATACATTCAGTCTATATATAGGCTGGCAATATTTATTTTATAATTTCAATTCCACATGCAGAAATACATTATCAAAATGACTTTTTCAAAATCACTCATTTGCACGCATTTCATACGTGCTTTCTGGTGACTGCTGGTTTACCTGTGAACTGTAAGATTTTGGAGGCTGAGAGAATCTTGCTGCCACTTTATTTATCTGTCACTAAATGGTACCCTGACACTTATGGAAGCGTTTCTGGAGGTAATACTGAGAAACACTTGTCACCAACAATCCCAGCTGAACTTTGACTGCTCAGGAGATGCCCCTGGCTGTGGAATTTCACATGGTTTCCGACCCACGAAGGGAGATGACAGCTGATCCTGATCCCAGGCTGGACACAAGCATAAGCATTTCTGACATATCTCATGTCCAGTCTGAGGTCTAGAAACATTTGTTTAGATAGTCTGGAAAAACGTTCACTGGTGACCTTGGTGCTAGAAAAGTCCAGCTGCCCAGACTTCCCACAAAGTAAACAAAACTATGATCGACTTAAACCAAACCTCAATTTACTAAAGCTTATTCTGGGCCTATAAGAAGAAAATTACTCTTTTGCCAGAGAGAAGAGAGTGGAAAACACCAGCATGGTTGTTTTCATAAATAATGAAAGAAAAGTCTCCATCACCCACTCAGCAGTGAACAACTAAGGGTTTTATTTGAAAGAGCAGAATAACCGGTCGGTGATTTCATCACTATAGGAGACCTATACAGTCTGCCACAGACACAATTAAAAATACAGCCAGCACACACGGGAAACGATAGAGGAAATAGATAAAACAGAACTAGTTATTTTTAACTGTCATTAATATTACAAGACAAACTGTGACAAAAGGAGAAGCTTCAGAATTCAGTGTAGTGTTCTCATTAATGCCAGCAAAATAGTGTCTAATGAGATGTGTCATATCAAGAATAACACAAAATGAAGGCAAGAATAGATATCTTAATAAGACAACCACAGCATCAATTATCCAAATAAAAGAAAGAATTATTCTTGTGAAATTCTGAACAAAATCTTGACTTAATACAAACAACAGATATTCCTTTTTTACTGCATTTTTCAGTCTTTTAGTTGTACAAAAGTACAAACATTTCCAAGAAGAAGAGGTTTTTTACGAAGATAGTAAGACAAGCGGCTGAGCATGTATTTCTCAGCTTGGATCAAAAAACCACACTCATTTGCTTTTTGCTAGTGATTGGGATGCTAACTTGCAGTATCAAAGATGCTTTATGAAATGCCTGACTGTGAAGAATAGAATGAGAATATGATTCCCATAATCTCTTATCTGAGCTCGGATAAAGAGGTTGTTCAAAAATTTAGATGCTAATTTGAATAAATGGCATCAAAACCACCTGCATATGTTTACTTTCTGTGAGCATGGGGAGAGGAAAAACATAACTAAGATGATGTAATCTGAAGATACTTTAAAAGCTTAAGCTGTCCCTGGAAAATCCACCAACTGGAGTCTGGCAAACATTTTACCTAGAAAAGTTAACAAGCAAACGGTGTCCCCTTCACTGCTTTGTGTACTTTCTATGATGTAATTTAACAACTTCATGTTGAAATGGATAAAATAAAGCAGATTCCACATGGGCTTTAATGGTGGTGTAAGCACTCATTTTCTAAAAATAGCTGGATCTCTGCTAGAAGCCATGTATTTCTCAAAGATCAATCAATCTATTCATCTATCTTTCTAGCTATCATAAAACAACTTTTGATAACAGAAGAATCTCATATTCCTTTCTTTCCTACTACCTTTCCTGAAACATTATACTCCCAATGCTTTTTTTCCTCCAGTCACTTTTGATAATAAATTTAATTAATATCACTAGAGTACAGGAAATATACAGTATCCTATCTGATAATCTCTATTACATAACAAGTATTAGCTTGGCTGTAAACAACCAAATATTCACAGTAGATTTGTTCATGAACTATCTATTGATTAAAAAGATCATGACAGTCAACTGTGAATATTAATTTACAGGCTATCTGTGAACAAACAGACAAGACTAATTAAAGATGTTTATCTCTTGAATGATTTGCTCATCTCTAGTAATCCATATTCTTCCTGTCTAACAAAACAGTTTTACAGCCAATTTGGTAATTTCAGGCATCTCTAAGTATGTCAACTGATGAGGTACTCCACGTGGCATGAAAATCGTAGTATGTAATAAATACAGCACTTCCAAAATAACAGGAAAGCATCTGCTTCTGAATGAGGTAGTCCCTCCCCCAGACTCTCACTTCTGAGATGAATTAGCATTTATTAGCATAAACATTTGCAGTGGCCACTCAATTGGATCGGAAACTGATCTGGATTAAAATTAAGTGGACAAGACAAATAAAGAGTAGCTGCTTTCAACATGGATTTTAAGGATCATTTTCATTTCTCCTGGGTGATGGCATCATCACCGCTTCATTTTCCTGAAAAGCACCATCCTCTAATTTTGATTCTGAAATAAATACAAAACCCAACTTCCTAAGCCTCCTCTTGCAGCAGAGAGCTTTTCCACCCAAAATATGTTCAGATTTCAAAAGCAGATATTTTTTCTTCACAAGGAAAAGTAAATAAGGAAAAGCAGGAGTTCTGAAAACATCATCAGTAGAAAACCTTGTTTTCCCGCCCCAAAACTCCTAGATGGAAATTTTTCCAGCAGCTTTAGTTTAAACTCACAGTAGAACTTCCCACTACTGTACCAGCACAGCATGAAGAAAATTTGACAGAACATAACTTTGTGGCTTTCAGAATGCACAGAGAACCCCATGTACATTTGTTCGGTGTAACTCTGTGAACCTGAATATTGTCATATCTCCTAAATGTGAAGGGTGCCAGGTGTTACAAGAACACTAGAGATAACTTCTGGTGAACGAACAACACCGCACGGGCAAGGCAGAGCTCTTCCACCTCTGACTCCGGGGTCATCTCTTCTCATTTTGGCTATTGTCCATCTCTTCTCATTTTGGCTATCGTTAAGTGCTACAGTGTATCACATCTTGCTCAACAATATATATCCAAGGTCTAATGGAAGCACTTTCATTGCTGCTAAGACCTCAAGCTTTTAACCTTGTAGGAACAGCCTTTCTATAGCTCTGTAGACCTCAGACTCCAGTATACTGCAATTTTCTAAGGATCTGCCCAGCATGGGGGAATTTCCTGAACAGATGAGATCTACCTACACCATCTTAGCTTGGCTGTAGCAGAGGGCAGCAGCCAGACAGAAGGGGTTATAGCTTGACCTCTATCTATCCTTCATGGCTTCTCACTCTGTGCACAGTCCCTGAAGATGCAGGCAGGTAAGCCCAATTTACTGCAGCCCCAAGGCAGTGCATAATTATTCCAGAGGCCACCCTAGGCTCCAGACACTCCTGAGATTAGAAAAGCAAAAAGGTAGCAATCAGACACCTTTTCCTTTTCACTCATGCTTAACACATCTCAGCTGGAGATTAATTATTCCTCTGTAATTATGCTAAGTTCTGAAGTGACTATCATGTAGTGAAAATAAACCATAACTATATTTTTATTTAAACCCTGATTCATAACAAGGCTATAAATAACATCAAAGAAATCAATAAGGATAGAGCACTAATAGCCAAGTAACAAACTGTCTCTGTGCAGTATTAGTTTCTGTGAATTTCTTCATATAGATAGATTTGAGATGATTTTTTCTCATATGTGGAAACTAGATTTAATACACTTTGAAATACAAATGGTAATGAGGTCATCAAAGATACTGAAATGAAGGAGAGTCAAAGAAAGAAACAGATAAGGAGAGGATTCAGATTCATAAGTCAGTTTGTAGTCTCAAAATGCCATGGAGTTAGATGGCCATGGGCCATGCCATGGGCTAGACACTATTAGCACCACCCCCCCCCCCCCCC
>NW_015090920.1:12770781-12820933 GCF_001431845.1 Calidris pugnax
CGCCCCCCCCCCCCCCCCCAAAAAGGAACCCTAAAAAGCTCCAATAGTCTTTCAGCTCAAAATCAGGTCACTGTAGTATGTAGTCAAAAAATTACTGTCAGAGAAGACAAATGATGAAAATGAAGCTCAGCATAATCGTTGCCAACGTGAAGCCATTGCAGAAAAGAACTCACAGCAATGAGAGACAGAGCAGAACTGTTGGGTTGTCTACTCCATGCCCCAGCAGTGGAGGGATGTGCCTGTTGTTAATGTTAATGTTAGTAAAATTCAGTTTGTTAGCTGTAAATATATTCTGCTGCATTGTTCAGAGTATTCCATACTCTAAGTTCTGCATGGCCTATACACAGTTATAAAGATGTTCCTTAGAGACATTCTGGCAAATTATATTCAGTTTCTGCATTTGATTTTAAATCCAAGTGAAAGAAACTCTGGGGCACATATTGTTGAACTAGATTCCTACAAATGACATGCCAGAGTCTTTTCTAACTCAACTGTTCAACCAACTGAAAAAGAAACTACCTGTCAGCATCACCCATTCACCTTCTCTTGCTTTCCCCTTGTCCCCAGCTGCCAGCCACCACAAGAGGGAATAGATGGTGATTATTTTGCAGTCTCCATCCAGTTCCCAACTGGATCCTACTCCCTCTCTCTTATGGCAAATTAAAACTCCCGTTCATATCAGCATGGCCTCTAGAATATAGGTCTCACTGCAAGGTTAAGATACTAATAGGAGTATACTACCTTTCCTCATCTGTCTGCAGTATGAAGGTACATGGGATATCAACTCCCCAATGTTATCCCAAGCTATAAAAATAGAAGAACTTGGTAAGGATGGGGTTAGGGATTTTTCATTATTCTTTTTTTTTTTTTTTTACTTTGGAAAACAATCTCTATATGTAAAATGTGGTGATTTGTGGCTTGGGTAATATTGTTTTAACCCGGCTAATGTAAAAGCAACATTCCGTCTTAATCAAATTAATTATAATTCATTTAGCTCTGCTAAGATATTTTCCCAGTTTACATACATTAAGAGTGATACATTGTAGTGTGATATGCTATATAAAGAAATATTTCCCGTATCTCTTCTAAATTAATTGCTTAAATTTAATAGTTTGCTATTAAGCAAAATAGGAGTTCATGACTCACTTTTTTGATATCATCCTTTAGTTTATATTTCTCCTCCTCTCCAAATGTAATTAATATTAATGTTGTAAATTACTTCTAACATAGAAGACCCCTGTGTCTTTAATCATGCTCATTTCTGGATCTGTTTAAAATTCTTCTCTCTTTTTTCTGTCACAGGACATGACTGAAATTTTAATGCTGTCTGCAAAATGGTTATGTGCCACTGCTTTATCATGTGTAATGACATTCTGGTCTCATATATCCCATTTGGCTTAGCTGACTATTCCTATGCATCCAGAAATGTTGTCCTTATACATCCACAATAGCATAATAATAAATTAAAAAAAAAATCCACCCAGAAATTGGAAAATGTTGGTAATGAACTTTTCCAGAGGAGAAACAAAGGGCAGGCAGTTACCTGTTTTCTCACCCTGAGTTCAGTGATGAGGCCCACTGCTGAAGTACTTGCTCAGTCTCTACTAATTTTTTTATAAAGTCAAAGAGACTAAATTTGACCAGCCTGGCACCTTTCACAAAGACTATATACACCACTGGATTTTAAAGATACCATTCCAATATCCTGAAAGAGCAATCAACCTCCTACCAAAGACCTTTTCCTCTGGGACTTTAGAGAAGCTTATGATTAAACAAACCTTATTGTGAATTATTTTTCTAAATGTCCACTTCTTTGTAAGTAGAATGAATTGCTGGCTGATGCATTAAGAAGTCCTCAGAGCATCATGCTGAGTAAGATCACACTTAACGATTGGTTTAGGCAGGTTTATCCATTGCCAGTCAATGGGAGAAAGCTGTTTCATAGACAGCACTTGCTCTGATTTGATGCCAGCCACAGTCCTTGTATTAAATGGGGATATTTAAAATTAGTATGTCTTTTATCACTCGCCAAAATGAATAGACAGCTTATGTTTTGTCACTGGAGATGGTGCTGCACAGTTACTGTAGCAACCAAAGAATTGGTTATAAAATCCCCCAGGGGTCACTGAGGACCATGGCCCTGACTCGTGTGACCTCGTTCCTATTTGATTGGAAGAGGCAAGACCTGACACTTCACAGTCCTCCTGGATGGAAAAATGTTCAAGCAAGAGATGGTTTTTGATGAGGCCAAATTAATTTCTCCACCCTGGTAGTTTGGAAATTGCCTTGTACTGTTTCCCTTCAGGAGATGTTTCAGGATATCTGCCAGCAAAGCGACCATCCAGCATGGATCTAGTGCATATGGGGAAATGGCTACTGGCAGAAAGATGCTCTTGCATCTCCCTGATACATGCAGGATCCAGCACATTGGTGAGGGCTGGCTTCATTTCAGGCTACTGTTCTGTTTGGCCAAGCTGATGGAGACAAGCTGATCTAAACTCATTCCTTTTAGACACTTTCTGCTTCTGCTTGATTCTGTTACGAGATCTTAAAGCTGAGGAAGTCTGGTGTAAGCATACAGCATAGCTGGTCACCACATTGCTACTGTACCTTTATCCTACTCAAAATTCATTTTCCACCACTTCCTGAACACCAGAATATGTGTGAGCGGGAGCCAAAGGACTGTGCACCATCCGCCTTGTCAAATTAGGGTCCTGTACGCTAATGGGCAGCCAAGTTATTTCAAAGCAGGCTTTAAAAAGACAGATGTTAGCTCAGAGGCAACACCACCTTGGAAATTTTTACTCACTTGCAGTTCTCCTAGAGCCATTTAGAAATCTGATAAAAATCTGTGTTATGAGAGTTATTTTATTACAGATTGGAGGCCTGTAAGTTCTATTTCAAGGGGCATTGACACATAATTTCACTCTTTAACCTGAAGTGTTAATTTATATGTTAATGCCAATAATGAGCTAATATTTCTGGGGTTATATATTGAGAATTTTTATATCTTTTAGCCACTGTATGATCTCAACTTGAGAATTACTGAAGGAGAGTAAATCAGGATGATCAGTAGTTTAATGTATAGTCAAGTCTGAGATACAATAAAGCATGGTAGGTGTCAGGATTTGCCTGGAATTTCTCATTGGCCATTGATTCTCACAGGACCAAAATTTGATACAGAAGGTGGCAGTTACTGTCCCTCAACTAAACCAGACACTGTTGCTATTTTGGAGGATGAATATTGAATTTATATTATATGGTAGTAATGCCATATTCCAACAAATGGGATTAGGGTCTCATTGCACTAAGATAAATTAAAGTATAGCAAGAGACAATTCCTGACATGAAGAATTCACCACCTAATGTCACCGCTTTTTGGTAGAAGAGCCAGGAGTAGGAGTCCAGCAGTCCTGCCTGGTGCCTCCCACCTCAGCTTCAGTTATGCCTTGAATGTGGGTTACTCTGTGAGGTCAGACCAAAATCCTTCCCCTTCTGCTTGCAGAAATTATTGGTTGAAAACACAGAGATTTACTGATGTCATGATCCACATGGAAAATGAGACACCTGACAATGTCATCTAGAGATGCCTCGCTTTTAGCCAACAACAGCCCCTGCACGGCACTGATGACAAAATGCCCACTAGAAGCTAAAAGAGGTTATGACACAGACAGATTTTGTTGTCATGGACTGCAGAGAAATAAGTGGATATATTTTGGACAGCTTCACTGCAGAAGGACCAGAATATTTATGGGTAAACTCATTTGAACACCCCACAAAAAGCACCCGAGTGACCTCATAATATTCTCCTGTGATAGAGAAGGACCACAGACGACAGAGGCAGCAAGGGTGGTTTGGTTGTTTAAATGTAGGTATCAGTACTATTTTAGATACTTCACAGCAATGCTCCAATGCTCCTGGGTTTCCCAGGGTTATGTTCAGGCTTCATGGCTGTATTTCCCATCCTCACGGAGATGTCTTGGATACCTAGGATCTATATTTAAGCTCATTAATTGCTCCCTAAGTGACCTAAAATAACCCAGGAATGATGCAATGAACTGTGAAAAAGACCCCAGGCTGTACTTGGATGTGACAACACTCAACTGCATTTCACAAATATCAGTTCTTTTCTTACATCTTTCATTCAGACCCATATACCCACCTCATCCCCTGCACCAATCAATTACACTTTCACCAATTTCTCTCCCATTTGCAGCCTACATTGACAGTCAATTTGACTCTCCTTCTTTTTTCTACCTTTTATACCCTCTGGTTGTACTTTTTGGTCAATAACAACCTATGAAGCTATTCATAAAAACTATTCAGGATGATGAGGATGAGGAGGACAGAGGCAGCTGATGGGTGAGCGGAGAGCAGCCCGTGTGGGCAGTAAAGACTTAGATGATGCAGAAATAGAGCTAAGGAATTTGAAGGCAGGAGGAAAGAGGAGGCAGAGATGAAGTTTTATTGTTTCAGGAGTTGGGATGAGGAAGAGCATCAGGAACCAAAAACAGTGGCTGATTTTACCAGCCCCTTTGCCATTCCAAGAAGACATTGTACCTTGCACTCACTTACAGTATGGCCATAAAGAGCATCTGCGTTCAACTACCTATGATTTCACGTTTCTTATTGTTTAGCCATTCTCTTACAATGGTGCCTGAAAAAGTGACATCAAAGTGACATTAGACCTTAGAAATGCAAGAACAAAAAAAAAAAAGAAATAATGACTTTTTTCTCTCCCCTTCAGTTAGACTACCTGTGTGCCTGCTTGGTTCTTGCAGTTTCAAAGAAGTCAAAATGGTCTGCAGACAGACAGCTGGATCCATAATTAATCCCACATGGGTGCAGCAGGAAAGAGAAGAAATTTTGCTCTAGGATGCTATATTAGTGCAGTGCCCATTAAGATTTCTAGTTCTTGTGCTGTGTGAGACAAAAAAATTGCTATATTAAAAGTGTAAACACTTTGAGAATACAGAACATTTTATTTTTATGTTTAAACAGTGCTCTACAGTCAGCAGACAGGGAGAGAATTAATACTACAAAATTAATTGTTTCACTGTGAGACAGCATTTTACACAATTCCCTGCATTCAGCAAATGTCTGTGTGGAAAAGGAGAGGCGCAATTCTTAATAAATAATCCACATTGTCTATTCTCTTCTGGTTAAGTGGATTGGACTGAAAATTCTTCTTTCTGAGAGTATTTTCTGAATTTTTGTTGGTGCTGAAAGATCAGAGTCTAACATAGCAGCTAACAGATTATCTCTTGATCCTGAGCAGTAGATGTCACATACTTCACGCAGAAAATGTAAGGAATCACCATGTAGTTTTAAAATTCTAATTCGAAGCACAAGCAATAAGGTTTAATACAATAACTAACTAGTTAAAGCTTTTATGACTTCAGAGCTCTGCTCCATAGGCTCATACAATATTGACACCTATTTGGTTTTAAACAGTCAAGGCGCTGCTTGTCTTCTCTTTGATAGATTACGTGCTACAAGATTTACAATAATATTTTTTTTCTGCTAATTTCTTATGCAGTTTGGAGTGCTAGGGATATGCTTGCAGTTAGTGTTATCTGTTTGAGAAACAAATGAAATTATGGAGGCTTCAAACTTCAACAGATAAACAACCAAAAGTATGCTTTTTGTGTCCAATTGAAAAAGATAAGTGCAGTGGTACCAGTGAGGGTACCTCAAGGCAAACTCTTTCAAAACTATTTTGTATGGGAAGAACCTGCAGTAATTACTGTACAATTATAATTTTTCAATTTACAGCACAGCTATTAACAGTTAACATTGAATCACTAATAAAAAAATTATATGGTTTTCAGTAATCGAAACACAATCAGCAATTTTTATTGGTGCGGGAACTCTTGCTCTGTTCTGAACTAATTATTTCTGGTTTAAGACTCTCCCATCAGTTTCTTTCTTGCACTCCATTTCAGGCAATTATCATGTCTGTAGCAAAAACAGACTGCCAAAAATGACAGTTGGTAAAAACTACCCCTTTTAGAGAAAATGACTTTGCAAATCCTGCTCTTTTGAGTATTAAAAATCCTCATTTTTCAGGAACCGCTACTGCACAGTAACTTTAAACTACCTGACAAGAATTTTTGACAAGCTTGGTGTTTAGGAACGGCTCGAAGAATGACAGTTTGTGTGACACAGCTGAATATTTTTGCATTTGATTATAGGAATTTTGTCTTCTTTGTCATCTTAATTTTGATATGAGCATCAAAAATAACAGTCACTGCCAAAAATGCCAGTACACTGGCTTTCCACATCATGTGCAGGTGATTGCTTTTACTCTGCCATGTTTCACAGTCCCTTAACAATAAAGGATTATTTGACACCTCCATTCCATAGAGGATTTGATGGGAAACAGTGAGCATGGCAAAGTTTCATGTCTTCAGGCCAGCAAGGCATCTTAGCAAAGGGGAAATGCCAGTGGCTACATTAAAGTGATGAATAAGAATAGTACATTGCCCAGTTCAGGGAAAAAAAGACTGGTTTGGAAGCTTGCTTAAGTAAGAGCTTATGTCCATGTAACAGCTGGATATAAGATGCATTCTAACCTTCTCATCAGGGATATTCAGGGCTGCATTGTGCTCTCTGGAATTTAAACCACTTAGCAAGTTTTCTGTAATGCACGTAGCCCTTCAGACACTGGGTATTGCTGCTGTATAAAAACATTCAGGTATTTAACAATTTCTTGAAAAGAATTGCAGTCACCTATATTACACAGCTTGTCTTCTGTTTGATAGATTACATGCTACGATGAAATATATACTTGTCCGTGTAATGTTTTAACTGCAAACTTGAACAATGATTATGATATGCATTGCATTTTAAATTATCTTCCATTATGTTTCATGTGCTATACAGATTTCAGTTGGCATTTGCGAGGCAGCCAGAAAATTACAGCAATTATTGAAAATTATTGTGATATAAAAGCAACATGCTTCCCCCTCCTCCTATCAATTTTCTTTGCATTGGTATATAAAACAGACTGCTGCTTCAGCACCTAGGAAGACAAACCATATTTTTCCTCCGTAACTGTGCAGAGAGAAATAATTCTACTTAGTTTTACAGATTTGATAGGAGATATGCAGTCAGAACTTTTTTTTTAGGATTATGCTTTTTACTAACTAGCCATTTACTTGGCCTAGGCCAGAATGTTATATATATTTTTATATACATATGTGCACTAACATATATTTTCATGACTATAACAGTCAGTTCTTTATTCTTCTTTTAAAATATAATCTACTTTTAATTTCCTTATTGCTTTTCTGGTTCAGATTGAGGAGATTTTAACAAGAACTTCTTTGACCAGTCTTTTTTATTACTTAATTTATCTTAATGGCAAGGACCTGTCCTATAAACTCATCTATCCATGGTTAGTTTTACATTCATGAGTAGTTTCTTAAGACCCTATGGGTACACTCATGTGCATGAAGTTAAACATTCATGTGTTTATAAGAACAAGGTCTTATTCTGCCTGGGCTTTCTTAAATACAGAGCACTAAGACTTCATTGTGTTCCTTTAGGGGGAGAAACAATTCAAAAGTGTTTGAAAAAAAGGATTACTGTTTTTCATAGCATACATAAACAACAGTAATAATTTTCATCATGCATGCTTAACTATAAAGCAAAATTTGTAATGCAAATGCCTATACTATAGTATAACAAACTTGTACTTTGTGTGTTCCTGTGAGTTTAATTGAATCTGACATTGTAAATGGCAAGAATTTTAATTACTTAAAATAATATCTGTATTATGACCTAACATACTAGTTAAAGAGGATGTTGTTTGATTATAATTCAATTCTACATGTTTCTTTCTTCTTTATGCTTAGAAAAGCAAATATATGCAATGTCTTTACTGTGACAAGAAGGTGTCTCATGCTATATGTTGGAAAAAACCTAAAGAGGAAAACTATGTCAAAATAAAACAAAATTTCAAAATAAAACCACAAAAAAAGAAAATAATTCCTGTTTAAAACCTTACCTTGGCTCCACATTATATCCATTGGAACAGCTACCCCAAAAAGATACGTAAGAAAGTTCTCTGATGTGGGATCCTGAGGTATGCTATGTCACGGTGTTACAAAGTTAGGGCCTTAAATTAAGCAGGGCTCTTATTTATTTACCTTTTCCTTCTGTTGTGGTTTTCTCTCTGAACTCCCTTTTATTTTTTTCTCCTCAAGTTTTAACTTTAAAAAAGAAAGGACAGAAATGAAGCACAGCTTATCCATGAGCTTAATTTGAAAATGCCCAGCACCTCTGTTGTCTTCTTAATATCAGTGATGGTATTTATTCTCTGTTCATCGTCCTTATGTGGGAAAAGGATGCTGTGACAGTAGGCAGCAATGCCACAAGCTGGCAGTTACCTGGAGGATACAAACAAGTTCTATCTAATGTTTCTGAACATTGTAACCTTCCAGCTGATTGTTTTGACAAAATTTGAGGCACTAATTAGGCTAGTTTAATTACCGGACTTCTTCCCAAATGCATTTCAACATTTCTAGAAATCTACCTTCACTTCATCCTTGACTCCTTCCACAGTAGGATGCTCTTGTAGTGAAATGTGTTTTGCACAACACAGTGTCACTTTACTTGTGACAGTGACTGGTGACAAGCGTCCAGGCAATTTTTAGCATTACATGCAACTTTCTCATTGTTTTCTCATGAAAGGTGTACCAAAAAATTCCAGGAAGATAAACCCCCCAGAGGAATGAGCTTAACTGTGCTCTTCTCTTTCCTTCACCCCTCCCCACCAGGAAAAAACAAACCCAAACTCAGATATTGGTGCAGTTTTAAATGGTTATTTTTCCAGGAGCTCAGTGGTGTCCTAGGCATCGGATGGAACATGTCAGCCTAAAAACAGCAAAGAAATTAATCACTGTTTTTGAGAAACCGCTCAAAGCAGTTAATATACCCAAGGGCTTGTATTCAAAGCATCTTTACTCTCTCTCTTGCTGTTCATGTCTAAACTCCTCTTCTCAGTGCTTTTATTCACCATGTTGAGTTAGCTGTACTGAAGTCTGCCCGTGCTTGGTTGAATCAATCAGTGGTCCAAAAGCACAGCTGAAGCGGGCAGTAGTGCGGCTGCTCAGCCTGCCCCGTCCTGCTTCACCCAATGCTGGAGGGACCGAGCATCCCTGGAGCTGGTCCAGCTCCCACTCCAGCCATCCCTCTCACTTACACAACCACACAGGCAAACTTTACAACACCTCATATATTATCTGGTTAGGGAGGAGTGAAAAGACAGTCACAACACGTGGATGGTTATTACTGAGTCTAACCAGATGAGCATGTCGTGGAGCTGCTTAGTATTATGGTTTAAAAATAGACATATATTTATGCTGGCTTTAGTTGCCATGGGTAAGTCTAAACTGTATTTGGTTTTCTTTTTTTTCTAAACAGTGCTTTGAATTATGTGTACTCAAAAAAGAAAAGTAGAAACCAGCCATGTTACACTAAAATATTTATTTTTAAAATGTGAAGTACTGCTGACAGAAACGTACAGTATGGCATATGCACAATCAGGCAATGTGATGAAGGCTAACCTAGCGGTGTCCTGCATCTGTCATTCATAAAGGAAACTATCTACCCAGTATATATCAATATAGGTTACTATAGTAACACAGAGCTTTTATTTTTCTTCACGTTTATTATGAAGAAGCCAAGGAGAATGTTCAGACACTGAGTGCATTCATAACCCCATAGAAATGTCTGGTGACTGCTTTCTCCAAGGCACCTCTAATAGACTTGTTAACTGCTAAAGACTGCAACCTATGCTTAACAAGCATAGAAACAAAAAGCTAACAGCCCTCACAACGGTAATATACAACCACGCTCCAGGCTTGTATCCATGGTTCAGCAAAAATCAAAGACGATGTCAAAAAAAAAAAAAAAAAGCAATTAAATAACATCCCTGTTGTCATTTTCTAGGGTAAACTCAAGGGACAAGATCCTTCAGCCAGGACCTTTTTGTGTTTCCTTATTTGTTCTTGAATGGTGGCAATGGAATAATCCTGAGAAGATATGAAATGTGGAATAACACCACCACTTTGCTGCACAGGGGGTTCTGATCTCGCTCCCTGGGACTTGTTTTTACAGTTTAGTGCCAGAGCTGTGTTGCAAAAGTCATAAACAGATTTTTGACAGCTTCTGCTAGCAGAACTCCCCAGTCTGTTGGATACTGGGGAACCACAGGACAGAAATGGTTAAATACCCTGGAACAACTCTTTTTTTTATGAACACATCCATCTTTTATGACTCATCTCTTTTCAATTCACTTTAAGAGCCATTTAAAACTGAAACTTTGTAGGTAGCTTCAGGGCACCATAGACAAGACAAACAGAAAGCAGTGGTGCTTCAAGATTGTATTAGTTCTTATCGGGAGAGTTATGCAGCGCCATACCTAAAAATACAAGCACAATCTATTTAAAGCATTGTTATATTTGCTCACTCTGTAGTTTCCTTTGGTAGCTAGCTATGTTGTGGCTGAGTTCAGGAGCAAGTCTTCAATCTTGTGGCTCTGTGGCTACAGGGAAAAAGCAGCTGAGGATCAAATTTTAGTTTTATGCAGCTGTACAGCAACACTTTGGGCACTCTGGAATTAAAGAGAAAAAAATTAACTGGACTTTGTTTGATTTCCTTCAGTGATTGCTTTCTGGCAGGGATGAAGGATATTCCGTGGTTAAGAAACTGGCTGCACACTTAGAGGATGAAAGTTCCGTTTCTGAATATTGCAAGGGGTTTTGTATTTCCATGAGCAAATTACTTAGGGCAAGGCTGTCAGAAGTAACAAATGATTTCAGCTTCCTTCAGATGAGGTTGCCCAACTGGAGAGAATGTAATGGACCTTAATTTTGTGGGAAACAATGAGAATCAGCATCCCCCAAAATAAGGTGCTTTTGTATCCAGTTTGGGCAGTCCAGATTTCCTCCTCACATTCCTACATGCTTTCTGAAAATCTAGGCCAATTTCACCAGGGCACAATTGCCTATCTATATTGAGAGAGAACTCATATTATTTTTCCCATCTTTTATATTTATTTCATACTTACTTTTGTCTGCAAATCCCATTTAGCATGTCTGTGTATTGTGCTTGGTATTGAGTTCTCAAATCCCATCTGAGGGATTTGCAATGTTGCTAAAGTACAAGTAGCTCAGTACCAAAATCATCTATTTTGATAAGTATCTTTTTCAGCACTTTGTGTTAAAAAATGCTGTACATCTGCATCCAATTTGGGCGTGGGATAGCTGGCATAAGAAAAACAACTAGAACACCTTAGAAGACTTTTCTTGCTGTGACACTGTGGCTTTTGTCAGTTTCCCTTCCCTACCCTTAGTGTTGGTGCCGTGGGTCGGGCTGCAGGCAGAGCAGCACATGGGCACCATTGACTTCATCCCACCCAAACAAACCACGTCCCAGAGAATACACTTCCCCTGATAGAAGATTAACAGATGAGAAGATAGTGCTCACATTTCTGCCGCACTCCCACAGGTAAACCAGAGGACACAACAAGAAGCACTTTGAAAAAGCACTAATTTGCTTTAGCACACTTCATTAAAATTGAAATCTGGTAAGCTGAAATATACTACATTTTAACAAAAGCGAAAGGACTTGAGGAAAATAAAACATTATCTCAGCCTATTCTTTACTAGTTTAGGTTTCATAGAATCACAGAATGGTTAGAGTTGGAAGGGACCTTAAAGATCATCAAGTTCAACCCCCCTGCCATGGGCAGGGACACGTCCCACTAGCCCAGGTTGCTCAAAGCCCCATCCAGCCTGGCCTTGAACTCCTCCAGAGATCCAGGGATGGGGCATCCACAGTTTCTTTGGGCAGCCTGTTCCAGTGTCGCACCACCCTCAGAATAAATAATTTCTTCCTGATATCTAATCTAAATCTACCCTTTTCCAGTTTAAAACCATTACCCCACATCCAATCACTACACTCCCTGATACAGAGCCACTCTCTACCTTTCCTTTGGCCTTTAACCCAAAGTACATTTAAGTAAAGATGGAGATCCTGATCCTGAAAGACTGTAAAATGCTTTCTTTCTTGGGTTAGCTGAAAAGGACTGAATATGTTCAACTTCTCCTTCCAGTATGATAGCAGGGAAATAGTGGCTTGTGGACTCCTTCCTTGCCAAGGGAAAAGCTTGCAGTTGGTGTTGCACTGGTGTCAGTTTGCAAAGAGGAAAAGCAGCCCCATGGGCCATTAGCCTTGATGCCAGTGAAGCGTGGTCCTCGTAACTTGTTCCCCGTGGGGTACCCCACAGGAAGCTCTGGCTAGGAAGCCACATGCAGGACAAGAAGGTGTTCTCAACACTCTGCTGGCTGCAGAGTTTTCCCAGGATAGGAGCTGGCTCCTGGCTCTCTCGGTCGGTGTCCCACGGCATCGCTGGCACTAGGAAGAAGGACGCTATCGCTAGACGTGTGGGAAGCTGCTGTCCGTGACTGTTAACAGCTTCCAGCTAAGCCTTGGACTCATAAACTGCTGTCTAAAATAAATGGTGTTTCTCTGAAGGTTTTTCACATCTCCACCACAGGCTTCAGGGCTAAATTGGAAATAGCTCACACAGCGCTTTGCCCTGTGACCTGCTGTTCCCGCTGCAAAGGCATAAACAAGCTCTGTGGTCACTCAAGAAAAGGATCTGGCATTTCAGGGGAGGGGGGGTTCTTATTACTTAAATAGTTCAAACTTTAGCAGAAATAAAGCTATTTACTTAGGCGCAATTTATCACTATCATTAATATTAGTTCTAATTCAGAGGAGGTAATGGATAGCAGATCTCCCTGTCCATTTCGATTTAACTTGGTATTAATGATCCAGTCTCTTAAATTTTGGTGAAATACTCGATAAACAGTCCACAAGCTTTACTGCAAAGCGTTAAAAACCTACTGGTCTTCATCTGCTAACTTTTGATTTCTGTTCTGAAATGCAGGGCTTTATAGCAGCTTTGTTTAAATTAACTGAGTTTAGAGAGCACTTAAATTCAGCCTTGAACTGACCTTGTTGTACAAACTAATTTTTTTGGCACCAAAGCCTCAGGCTGCAGTCTGCTCCTCGTGGCGTGCTGCATTGTATCTTTCCAAATGCATCCCCTAGATATTCTCAGCAAAAGACTGTTTCCTGCTCAAGTGTAGACGCTTGGCCAAAAGTTCATTCTCAAGTAAGCAGCGCAATGAATTATCCCTTCTTCCAAAGGGAAGAGCAACCACAAAATGATCTACATACAGGTTAAACCAGGAGCTCTTGGAGCTGTGTGGACCTATGAAAGACTTGGAAGTTCTGCCTTGGAAACATGAGAAAAATGTGACCTTCTAATCACCACGTGATCATACCATGCATGCCTGCAGACATCTGGTTGACCGCATATAGCTGCTTCCTGTAAAAAAGAGTGAAATTAAAACTTGTGAGCCTCAGGAAATTTTAATATTTCGACGTTTTGTTGGTTCCAAAACAGGAGGCAGCTGAAACTGATTTCTCCTCTTCAGCTAAGCTGACCCCACTCGAGTATTTAGACTCTCTCTGGCAGTATTTTTTGAGAAGAAAATGATAGTTTAATGGAAATAATGGAAAGTTCTAGTGGAAATATCTTTTTCTGCTATAAAAAAATATTCTGGCAGAAAATTGCAGTCCACTAATTCAGGTGCTGCTTATAATTTTTGAACTCCCTTGCCCGGAGTGTATCATTAGGCACACTTCTGCATTCTTAAATGATTTTTCACCATTTTTGCATGCATGTGCTATACTTGTTTATTTTTTATTTATTTTTAAATAAGTGCTGCCAGTACATCGACTCTTCATAGGCTTGCCCCCCTCAATATCCTTTCTCAGGTCTCCTGGGCTCTTGATATCAATCAGCGTCCCCTGGGAGCTTCAAAACCCACCCAGGAAACCCTGAACTATAGAGAGAGAAGTGAAATTGCAGTACTTTAAGGGTAAAAATATCATCAGGAGCTCACTGCAGAAATGGCAGTGTTACTCCTCACAGTGATTCTGCCCTCAGCCACCTTTCCCACCGCTGCGGGAGCTGCTACCCCTCTCCTGGGGGAAGGTACAAGGTTACCCCAGGTCTTGCAATGAAACAGGAGTAGAAAAGCGAAGAAAGGGATAAAAACAAGCTCCAGCTACCTGAAACTGTATCTGTGAACATAAGAAAGTTTAGTGAAAGAAAATAAACCATGCATTTATAATTAATGGGAAAAATCATACATTTGTCCTAATATGCAAAACAATGCACAGGGCACAGTGGTTTGTATTGTGATCTTATACATACCTTCTATTTTTAAAAATCTATGTCTCTATACAGAGAGACTTTCTCAAACTGAGCACCTAGCGTTCCTAAAATCAGGAAATACATGTGTTATTTGACAGGGGAATTTGGGGTTTTTTCTAACTTGAAGAATAAAAGCTTCCTCTCAGAAACATGCAAAGCCAAAATGTTCATTTCCATTTCAGGGATAAAGATGCTTATACTTCCTCTCAGAACATGACTAGTATTACAGAAATGGAGATCTAAAAATGTGTAGAACATATTCCTCCCCCTATTTTATCTTTTTTATATATATAGCTATACATAAATCTAACCGATAATGAATATATATAAAAATTCTATTATAAAATAATAACATACATATTATCAGATTTTGGGTTAGAATAAAGCCTAGTTGAGCGACTATGACTGTCTGGCACATGCTGGGGTAAGAAAAATTTGAACTGTAAGGTTTCTAAGAGCCTGGCTTTCCAGAACTACCGATGCAGTGGCACTTTGCCAGACTGATTTACAGACAAGGCTCATTTTTATTTTTCCAGGCTGTCTTCTGCTATCACTCTGGATACCCAGATGTCATACATTTATAAGAGTTCTGAAGGAGTTCAGAAATAAAGATGATGAGCTTCTTGCAAAGATATGCAGTCTGTCATTAAAAACAACTAATGTTTTGGAGGACTAGTGGAGAGTTAATATTTAAAAAAAGAATTCAGAGGTAATCAAAGGCATTAGCGTAGGTAACCCTTACATCTGTACCCTTGAAAATCTGTTTGAAATGTCACTTATAAACAGAATACAAAATTGTCTGGTATTGTAGCAGAAGTGGGTTAAGCCAATGGTCTTTGCAAGGAAAAAAGCCTTTCACTTTTCATCAGACACTTCAAACTAGAAAAAGCAAATAATTCATAAAAGAACTGGTTGACACAATCTGCTCAGGTTTACCAAAAGCTCCTGTTCTGAAGTGTTTATCACAGTAAAGGCAGTATTTTTGTGAATCAGAAGCTGGTATGACAAAGCTCTGCATTAGATTCATTGCTTAATACGTTTACTAATCAGCTGGATGGAAGGCGAGCAGCGCAGTAAGACTACTTGCTGATGATGGAAAGTTACTACATGAGAAGTAACAAAGTTCAAAGCCGGAGGGAAGTGTTTAATTGCCTAAGTCCCAAAGCTTCATTGTAAGAAAGGGACCTGATAATCACTATCCAGCTACGGTTAATGACACACAAGTATCCTTTCCTTCCTATACATGAATATACCCATCCAAAAAGTGAAATAATTTAACAAATAGGTCTCACAATGAAATTTACAGGGAAAAATAATGATATCAAAATTCAGAGTAAATCTTCAGCTAAAAAGTTGAGTAGAATATTCACTTGGTCATTTTAGAAAAAGTATTGCAAATTAAACACATAAGACATTCAGAGAAGGCCAATAAGAAAATTCCATTTGCATAAAAGAGTATATTGGAAAGTTGAATCTGGCACAGTGGATTGGTAGTGACATAGGTTGAACAAATATTGGAAATTTTGAAAGCAGAGATATTTATTTTTTTAAGCACTGGGAAAAACACAAGCACTTCAAAGTTTATGGCAATCTCCAAATAGCAGAATGACTAAGATGAGAGCCTCCCAAACACTCATAATCCTTCTGAGACGTTCTCTACATGTTCTCATGAATCTGGCTGTAGTTTGATACGCTGATCCTGCATGGCAATCTCTCTGTTTCTAAATTACCCATTGTCATCAATGGATGAAAACAAATAAAAACACTTCTCTTCCAAGACACTGTCTAATTTCAGCATGACTCTTAGAATAAAATGACATCAGCTTTAGCCCAAGGGTATGTCAAGGCATCTTCTAATGTATTCAAACAGCTCTTTAATCTTGATAAAGACACTTTTATAAATATGTACATTATTTAGTTATGGGCATTTATTTTTTGGCTCTGCCAGGTAAGAATAAAATTGGAAATCAGGATCCAACAAAAAATATTTGTGAAATGCATCTAGAAATATTGCCAGCTTGGTTTTCTTGTTTGAAAGCAGGTCCTGCATTTAGCTCTGTTAGGATTTTTAGAACTGGGATAGGTGATCTCATCAAATCCCTGGTTTCTTGATTGCTCTTTGAGTCACTGTCACAAAAGACCTATGGATGGAAAGGTACAGACGGAGGTCCACAGAGTGCAATTTTGTAGGGCTAATGTAACTTGAGGAGCAGGGTTCTTCTGGAATTCGGGCCAGAAAAAGTCCAACATAATAAAAATAATACATGCAATGCAGGGGTATTATAGCACAAAGTCTATACCTGGCAGTATTTTTGAACCTATTTTTCTGTTAACTTATTTAAATATCTGCCAACTTGAGTTCTTATACACAGTTTCTTGAGGCAGTAATCTCCTTAATAAAATGCTATGCATTCCCATAGAAGCCAGCAACACAAAAATAAAAGGGAACCTGTGCTCATATTTCACCATAAAAATGATCTTAAAGAATTGCTGAGTGCAAGGTTTAAACCTTGTATAAGTTTGCCAGCTAACTTGCTCTCTGGAGATAGAGTAATACTGTGGATGTCCTATGGAAATAAGAAATAGCAAGACTGCGCAAGCTGAAAATATAACTAGAAGAGCAAATGCATGGTTATCAATTTTGGAGTATTTTTGCAGATAGTCTGCTGTCGCAAGTTCCTGTTGTCCCTTTGCCATCAATACTGCCACCACCGTCCCTATACAGTCACAGAAAGAGCTCCAATGGATGTACAAGCAATTCTGCAATTGCAAAAATTTGCATGTGTTCATGCTGGTATGGCTGTGCTGGCCAGAAAGCAAAAGCTCTCTTACAGGGTCCAGACGAAGTCTTGCTGAATATCAAGGAGCTCTGGGGCCAATTATAGAAACCCCCATGCCTGACACAGGTCCCACACGTGTGGCCAGGGCTGCCACCTGCCCCCAAGTGACTTGTTTTTCCACACACACGTCCTCTGCTTCACCCTTAGCCTCACCACGCCGTGACCTCATCGGAATAAAAACCAGCCCAAAGTTCTTCCTTCCAGACAGGCAAATGGCATGTGTGTGCAGAGGATTGCTCCCTGCCACTTACATGTCTTGGTACTGGGCCACCATACCAAGCTGTTGAGTTTTGTCCTGATAACAGGGTCTGGCAGATGAAACACCTGGGCTGCGTTACCATGATGAAGGGACACTGTAGGAAACTCACGTGGCAGGACACTTCAAGAAGGTGGCACAAAGCTCATGGGTCAATAGTTTTACCATTTGTACCTTTTCCCCTAGGGAACTCTTTTTTTCTTCTCTTTCTGCCCATCTCCCCGCTGTATTGCTTAGCCACCTCCAGGCTACATCAAGAATCCCTTCTGGCACGCAGAGAATCATCCCAGATAGCAACTGCAGGTAGAAAAACACAGTTTCTGAAGCTGTAAGGAGGCAGCAGGGCCTGGTAAACTAACTTATCAGACAAAAATGACACAAAGAGCTGCCAACGTGTGCTATGGCTTGCTGAGTACTGCAGAGAGCAAAGAGAGGAGTAGTACTGCATGAAGGCTTTCTGACGCCTCGGCTCTGTTCCTGCTCAGCACCAAGAGCAATGAAGGGCATCCTGACATGTCTGTCTGGTTCTTGAATCCTTTTGAATAATGTGACAAAGAGAGGAAGTACAAACGATCATAAATTATTCATTTCTGAGGCGGATGAATTCCTTAATATCATGTGTTAGATGCTATGAGGCACAGCAGATTTGCTGTCCTTAATTTTATCATGCCATGCAATTATATTCTGGTAGAGACACTCAGAGACTAGTAAGACATCTAAAAATGGAATGGGGCTATATCACCTAAACAAGACAAACAAATATATCTGGGTCATAATTTATATTAGATGATATGGTAATTTTCCATCATATAACTCATTCTTATGTTCCCTGGGAGAATGCTTGTTTATAATAGTCTGTCTGCTCTTTACATCTTTTTTATTGATATAGCAGGAAACATGATAGCGAGGAGATTTGCTTGTGACCAGTGTATCTACTGCATATGCAATATGTGCAGGTCCCACTTAGCTGCAGGATATATGGTAAAGTATTTTTCTGTAGAATTCAGCAATGCAAAATTGCTTTTCAATTTTTTTTCTTCCAAATGCCTTTGGTTGAGATTCATGTGTCTTTTTCCCCACGACTATTTCCGGGCACAGACAATGACACTATAAGCATTTGAAAGCTGTCATTTCTGGTTAAATCTCCACGCTGAAAAGGATTACTACATGCCGGTATTGAGGCAGTTTTTGTCAGTATGATTCAGCTGATCAAGAACTGGATACTCTAACTCTGCAAATTGTCACCAGCCCTGCACAACTCATTCTGACCTTAGAGCAGGGTGTTAATAGCTACAGATGTTTGTTTTTAGTAAATTTTTCCTTCCTTTTTCTTTCTTAAATAAGAGCACATTATTTTCCTTATTTATTTTTTCCATTACAGGACACCTCCCAGGACTTACTCCACAAACAATCATCACCTCCAAATTTCAGGGAGTAATTTCCCAGGTATTTTCCCAGTCAGCCCAGTTCTGACCAAGGAGACAAAATGATCTCAGAAGCAATCACAAGCAGCACTAAAACTGCTAGTTTTGTTTAAAAAAAAAAAAAAAAAAAAAAAAAAAAAAACCCCCAAACATTTTATGTACCCTCTGTTTGCTGCTATCACTTTATCAAAACAATTGCTCTGACTACATCACACAAAGTTACCATTGTTTAAGGCCCACTCCTGTTGGACCGAGGGTGTTTGTCTCTTTTAAAGTCATGTATTTTCTCTCTCCAAAGTAGTGTTTCTACCTAAAAATGCTAGTTTTTTTTAAAAAAAAAAAAAAAAAAGGTGCAATATCTCTTGCCACTGTCCTTCCCTCAGGAGAAAAGGCAGCTCACACCCACTCTATACATTTAAATAACAAGTCTTTAAAGCTGCAGGTTTGTTTGAACCATAAAGCTGCCCAGCTTAGTAATGAAGCACGGCACCGGTCACGTGCAATAGCAAAAGGAGTCCATAAGGACTGGTATCCAAGACTGCTTCACGCAGACAGATATTTGGTGTGACACGTTTGAAGAATCAATAAATATTCATTGATTAGACTTTCCATTTCATAACATCTGAATGATTAAAGCTATTCACATTCTTTGTAGCCCACTATTTTTTCTCGTAGACATCAAGGCACTCATATTTCTCCACCAAGTAAAAATGGCATAATTCCCCAAATGGGTAAAAATTCCTCACAGTTGGTGCTAAAATTTCTCATATAAAAAAGGAAATTATGTTTCCGAGAGCCCGGGGATTGAACACAATTTTCCAGAGTCAATCAGACAACCCTACTTTCCTGTAATGCAGTGCTTTTGAAATCAGCCACACAGCGTGGTATGTGGCAGTATCCTGAATCTAATTATTTCCCCGTTCATAAGAGGGTGTGAGACAAGCCTACGATCTCTTTCTATTGCACTTACACTTCTAATTATATCTACGGCTTGTTATCAAAAACATAATTAGGCGGGGTGCCAACAGGTCATGGAGCTTGGTTAGTAATTGTGGCGGGCTGGCGAACCGCCTGCAGTTAACTCTCGGGAGGATGCGCTCAAATCATAGCTGTGATGGGAAATCCATGCAACCAATGGGTGGAGGGTTGTTGCTTCCACAGCAGTCTATCATTCTGCTCATTTTACTTCAAATATGTTACCATTCTCCTTTGAAAGGTAATTAAATAATGGTTTATGGTAATAGTTACCTCTGCTGTAGCCTTCACAGTTTATGAATTAAAAAAAAACCCCAAATCTTACTTTCGAACAAGTCGGGAGTTTTAGCAAGCTCAGAGTTAGCTAGATGGATTAGTGGTCTCTCTGGAATAGATAGATGGACATGATGCCTGGATGAAAAGTTAGGCACTTATTCATTAGTTCCACCTTATTAATTGCATACATGTTACTGTGTGTGGTTTTTTCTATCCAAGAAACGAATACACAAAGAGAAGTTAGGGAGAGGGATTCTGCCACCCTTACTTTCTGTAAGCACTCCCTAGACGAGTACTCTCACTCAATTCAGTGGGATTACTGCTAGAATGATGGGTTTGAGACTTAGATTTCTTTACAGTACATTTTGTAGCTGGAACTCACCAATTCATGTCAGAAATCACCTGGCCTTTCCTTGCCTTTTTGCTTTGAACTGAAGTCAAAGGTGCATGCAACCACACATATTTTGGCTCGTTCTAAACTTTCCAGATGGGGACTCATATTTCACGAGTATAATTCAAAGCAAAGTGTACCTTTGATCAGCTCATTACAGTAAGTAGAACAGCAAACCTGAAATGCACACTTATACAAGCCTATTTTTACCAATTTAATACACTTTTTTTTACTACTGAAACTAAGTCTACTGATGGGCAGGCCAAATCAGAACTACTTAAATTCAGTCTGTAACATGGAGAATCCTGTCTTTATCAGAGATTATACCGTTGCCTAATATGATATTTGAACAGCTTTAAACCACTGTGCAAGCCTGGATTCAGATCTGGAGCTAAGCATTATGGGTACGTGTAATTCCTGTACAACACCATCTTTGGAGTGAAAGGCATTTCAGAGCCCACCTTATCCATTTGAGGAAGGCCAATTAGGTTCATAACCATTACATTAGGTATTTATTCAACGTCTCTTCAAAATGTTCAGCAATGAAGACTATAACCCTGCTCAGGTGACCTGTTTCAGAGCTTCCAAAACTTCACTATTGGTAAACTTTTCATACCAGTTTCAGACCATTATTTCTTGTCATAGTGAATCAACTTAAAATTCTGGGGTTTATGAATTGTTATTATGATGTCAGAAGTCATAAAAAGCTACAATTGAGGACACCATTATAACTTCTGTTTAAATGTATACCAGCTAGGCCTTTACAATTACTGTGTATCTAGTATATTCTTCTAGGAACTAGACAAATCATCACTAAATTGTCCTCTGATCTTGTCTCTGGGAATTTTGCATTCTTAAAGTATTGTATGTAAACATAAGTATTGTAATTACATAAGCAAATGGAAATCTCTTAGTATTGCAGTCCATATTATTATTATATGAATCTCTCTTGTAATTGAGGGATCTTTTTCATTGTTAACACTTCCAGTTATAGCATAATTGATTTGCTGGTCAGATAACTTTTACTTTTTTTTCAGTTTTAGGAACTGCCTTGTTTTAGAAGAATTTTCTAAGGCACTAGAAACATATTGACTGTATAGTGCTATGTTTACAGGTATATTCAAAAGTTGCAGTCAGTAAGAACCTTACACATACCAACATATGCAACAGAGCACATAGATGTACCTTTTCAAAGCTGATCATGTTGTCCAATTGTGTCTGACAAAATTAATTTTTTTATTTCTGCAAAATGCTATGACTAATATTTATCAATGAATATCCAATAGTTGCATTTTACCTTTCTGAGTACTATACTTTTCCGGGATCACTATGTTTATCCAAAATAATAATTTTCACCATATAATGGATGAAGTCACTTATAAAATGTTTTCTGTTCACCAATTGGATTGATTGAATTTCCTCAAGACTTTTTGTATGTAGAAGTTTAAGTTATGCTAACTTTTTTAATTATTCAAATCAGCTGAGTATACTTAGGAAAAATGAGATTCAAAGTGGACTTCTAATGGATAATGCCGCCGGTGTGAAGACTTTGTTTCTAAATTGCATTTCTCATCACAATGTTTTTGCATAACCTCGGGTGCAAATAAAACTTGCTTACCCAAATGTGAACAGACATAGGAGTCACAAGAAAAGAGATTTTTATACAGAATATCATTATCTAGGCCTAGTTTCAAATCCAGCTGAGATATGTCAGCCTCTTCTGAATGTAGAAGGAAACCGCTGAAGATCACCATACATTCCACAAAGATGTTGTGCTGCTAGGAAGCTGCTTTGAAATATGTTCTGAAAGGCAGAAAAAGAAAAGAAACAACTTGTAAAAAGGAAGTACAGAGAAATAACTGAGATTCCACTGGTCTCCAGAGAGGGGACCCATCAGCTAGTGCAGGGGTCCTGACAGACGTCTTGCTTTCCAGGCTCTTTCTCAGAGCTAACAGAAGGGCATGCAGAGAAGTGTCTCCAAAGGATATTTTTCCCATCCAAAGTTAATTGCCTAAGCTAAGTGAAATGCATCTCTCCTGGACATTTCTCTTTACTGAGGGAGCTCAAACAGCCTTAGACAGATCCTAAATGTCTGGCTTGGCCAAGGGACTTGCCTTTCAAATAGATGAAAATACAAGGGAAAGAATATAATTCTCAGTGACAGACTGTAAGAATGAAACAACTATGAGATAGGATCTCTGTCTATCTATCCAGAAAATGAATCCCTGTAGTTGTGGGTTGTTTTGGGTTTTTTTCATGCCAAAGGCATAAAAGCATCTTGGAAGCAGAGACCAGACTCCAGCCTTTTCCTCCTCCAGATGTGCGCCTTCAGCCATGGTTCCCCTCATCTTCTGCCCTACAAATTGCAAGCTATTTCCTTCTACCTCCGTAAAGAATGTTCCCCATCTCCTGCAGGACAGTCTAAGCTGTATCTCAGTGACTGTGGTCCTCTCCTGTGGGGTGGGAGGTGGATCCCACCTCACCATAGCATTTCCAAAGAAAGCAGTGAGACAGTTCCCAGAGCCCAGAGAGGTGACTTCAGCTGTGAGGACATTTCAGACTCTTAACTCAAATTCCCAAAGGAACATAAGTAAGAACTATGGGTAAATACTCAAGACAAGGAGGGAGGAGAGGTTTTAGCTATCCTCCTGTCCAGCACGTTACATCAAACTGACTGAAGTTTCTCTCTGTGCGGTGCAGAGGCTGTTTTGCTGTTCACCATATTCTGTTGTACTGAAAATCTGGCATCTCACTCTGCGTTCCGAATCCAGGACCCAGTAACCCAACAACCCCCTGCAGCAAGGCTTCCTGTCAATGTCCCCAGATCCCCCAGTGGATCTTCAGACCTGTTTTTAAGATTAGTTAAGTGTTTTTTTAAATAGCCCAAGATTGGAGCTGGCAAATGGGTTTGCTGTCTTTTGGCCACCAGCAAAGCATCTCCTGCCCAGCAGAATATTTTATAAGACTCAGCATTTTTCCTAAATGGCAATAATTGTTATTTCCTTTCTCAGCTGTGCACTAAATTTTGTGCTTTTTGTCTGCCAATTTTTTACTAGGGCAACTGCAGTTCACTTTTGCTCTTTGCAAAACAGGTTTTGGGATCTTTTGGGATGGCAGTATATAAATATAAAACAATATTGAAAAGCATATCCAATTAGGTACTTGTAAAACTACCTTCCAAAGCAATATAACATTCCAGACACACTTGCGTGCACATTTAGGAAAAACCAAATGAAAACTCAAAATAAACTCTAAAAATAATGCGTTCAGTTTATTCTTTGACAAATTTACATATATGATTTTTTAAAGGTAAACAGTTGTTTAATCCTAAAACACAGTACAGTAGCATACATCTTTAAATAATTAACATTTCCTTTTTTCAATTATAATTTACAGTGAAGAGCTATGACTTTACATCCTTCAATCCTCAATTCAGACACTGCAACATTTGTTAAGGAATGAGGATGAGAAAGTTAAGCCTTATCCATTTCCAATCCAAGTGAACTTGAAATGTAGATGCTTTTATCCTGCACTTGGCTGTGAGATGTCCTATGCCTGAAATTAATACAGACTGCAAAGTATGCTTGATTCTGAATGTCCTTTCCTTTAATAAATGAATATATAAACCAAATTCATGATGTAGCAGTAGAATAAAACAGACACTTTTGTTACAGGCTGCTACTTTCATTCCACACAATTTCACAGTAAACAAATTTTAAGTTACAAAGCTAGTTCAGATGGTAGATGCAAACCTGTATTCTTCTTCCTATTTTCTCTTCTAGTGTATCCCAGAGGATTATGCCACGCGGTATACAAAATAAATACGGAAGAAATAATCCTCAATCAATCAGAGGTTTCTCCACCACAGCATGATCCCAAACCCATTGAAATCCAGGTAAAGACTCCTACTGACTTAACTAGACTTTAAGATATGATAGTAAAAAATCTGTTTACATTGCTAAACTATTTTACAATGTGCCTAATGAAGGAAGATGTGAGCTCACTAGCACATGTATTTTCAGTGAATCATGGTTTTAGCTGGCACATATTTGCGGGCTGTCTTCAGAGAAGACAGATATTGTAAAAGGCAAAGTTTTAAGTTCCTTCTACTGGAGCACTATTTCTGCTTCCCAAAACTAAACAGAAGGGAAAGCACTATGAACTTACTTTTTGACCAAAATAAGAGTAGATGCATTTCCCCAGCCAAAACTAAGGCTTGTTAAATTTCTTACCTATGAAGACCAGGAACATTTCTTTGGAAAACCTTAAAAAAACCACCCCAAAAATATTCAGGATTACGTGGAAAAATAGAAATAATTTATTGACATTATTTATTAATAATACAAATTACTTGTCTGGTAATCATAACTTTATCCACTTAACTGATATTTTGTCGAGAGGAAAGTTCATGGAAAAAAAATGTTTCAGTTCATAGAATTGGAGTGGCATGCTAGTGAGCCTCTTCACCAAACCATAAGAACAAAGAGAATACTAAGAAAATTACACATGAATATAGTAAATCCAACATGACCATGTAAAACATTTTTGCACAAATTAGGTAATATGTAAAAAAAAGATAAAAATTGTTAAAAAAAAAAGCTGGAACTTGCATATGGCAGGAATACAGTGATGTTTTTCAATGTTTCTGATAGTCATTAAGCCATCTTCAGTCTTTTTTATTGTTCGAGATCCTTACCATCAATAAAAATGCATCTGTATAAGAAAGAATACTGTAGAGAGACATTTCAAGCTACTGTATTTTTTTTGACTCTACTTTTCCAATTTTGCATGGGAAAACTAAACTGAATCAAATTACTGGGACCATTGTCAAGATGCTATGACAATGCCTTTCATGGCTATTGCGAGATACACAAAATGCAGAATGTCCAGTAAAATGAAAATTTGCTTTGGAAAGCAGATTTCCTCTGGAAAGCAGAAGCAACAAGCTTCTTTAACAAAAGTAAAAGTTCTTTCCATATTATAAATATGGTAAACTATCCTCATAGGACCTCGGATTAAATGAACGGTCCCAGGTGCTCTTAAGACTGTTGAAAATATTGAGAAACTTGAAAGACTTTATATTGCAGAGCCTACACAAAACTGTCCCTCTGTGCACTCTTGCATCTGCACATAAATACACCTCACCACCTTAAAGTGGACGGAAGATATATGATGGGATTATTTGTAATATGATGCTTGATTCAATAACTCACATCACCTTTTCCGGCTGCATGCCATTTTATTCTATGGTCCTCTGAAACTAGAGAGAAAACTGGAGTATGGAAATAAACTAACCTAAAAAGACTATGCATTCTGCTAACAAGTAAGAAAAGTAAAATGAAACTGCCAATTTTCCTCATTAAATTATCCCTTGAGATTTGTTTGATGATATATCATGACTTAATTGTTAAGGTCTGTATTTTTTTTCTGTGGGAAGTCTATCTGAAAACAAAATACTAATAAATGTGATGGGAAGTTCTTGAACTTCCAGAACTGCAGCAGGAAATATTTGACCTTAATAGACCCCTAACTGTGATGTTTTCATCAGGGAAAAATATCACTAAGCAGTGTCTACAGTAAAACTGCCTTACAACAGCAGTGTGGAATTTTAAACAAAATATGTCAAGAGCAATTAAAATCAGAAGCATGATCAACTCTCAGTTAACATTGCTACATAAACAGTCACTACCAAAACAAGAAGCAAAACCCCCCAAAGATTATACAGACAGAAAGTATCTTGTTTAAGAAAATTTAGAAGTTTAGAGGTTTTGTGTGACTACATCCATCATTTATTCCACTTAAATTTAAGATGTTCATATTATCATATTTTTGGGTCTTTCACAAAGTTTAATTACAATGTAGTAAATTGAGGGAGATTAAGAGCATTTCTGTTGTGCAATAAAATTAAATTGCTGACAGTTTTAAGAGGGATACTTAGACCTGTGGAAAGTTTGGAAGGGAATTTCCTTACACATTTTGCCAAAAGCAAAGAATGCCTCTAAATCCATGGAAATACAAAGAGATTTTCCTGAAGAATAATGATACAAATACATAACAATAAATAAAGTAATATCTTCAGTTTTGAGCTGCCTTACAGCTCTCAAGATCACAGAGCAGCTCTGCTATCTATAGGTCAAACCACTCTCCAGTTGAGAACAATCAGAAAAGTTCACAGTATTTTGGAAGAGGCAGAAAAAATGCATGGGATTGCCTTGGAGCCAAGGCTGAGACACCAAATTCATGCTACAGGTGCAATTCATGTTTCACTCTCCTTTCTGCAGCTTCTACACACTTAGGGCTGATGAGCAACTCCATAGAAACATGAACAATTTCTTGTGATTGCCTCCTGGATGGGCCAGAGAGGAGCCACAAGACACAGCAAAGACCACAGCACTGGGAAGATCAATCCATCACTTCATCATAGTTCATATCATTAAAAGACCGCCTTCCTCATCCTATGAAGCTTTGGCATACTTAATTGGTGAAGCAGCTCCACCTGGGACCCCCACCCTGCCCCTGAGGGTATTTCAGCCCAATCCTGACCCTATCTGTGCTTTGAGTAGTGCTTCAGGGGTGCCTGCTTCTAAGGTTCCTCCCAAGTTAGTGTTTGGTGCTCCTGGGGCAGTATGTTGAATATTTTGTTTCTGGAAGCACCTGGTTTTGCCCTCTGGGTGTGAGGGTGGTGCATTGTTTCTTCTCAGCTTCTTCAGCAAACAAGGAACTTGCTGCTATTGCTCTCCCTTCAGTAGGTAAGTCCCAGCAATTGAAATTGGTAAGGGGACTGGTGGTACTTCATGTTTGGATCTAAGATCTGCTATTCTTTTAAAGTAAGTGGCAAACTCTGTATCCTGACGTAATTTCAGTGTGCTACTGAGAGGTCTTTTAGGTTTAGAGGGGCAATGCATCTGAAGCAGCTGGGATTTCTTTAACATTTTTCTGTTTGCATAAGATTGGCTTACAAGATGTCATAGGTTTAGGATACCAGGAAGGATGGCTGAATACATAGTAAAACTAAATGCTAATTAGATAGTGGAGGAATCATACGTGCTGATAGTGTGCAAATTAGTGTCTTTGTTTTTAATATTGCTTTGTTTATACCATAGACAATTCCAGCTTAAAGAGTACCATTATAACTTACTTTATGAAGCTTTTTTGGGGAGCTAAGGTCTGACTTCCTAAATTAGGGTGGCTCCTTGAAAAAAGACCTTATCAAAAGGTCTCAGAGCAAAGCCTTCCTAATGTTCGGGGTGATAAATCCTACAGTCCAACTTCCACTTGAAACCAGACAGATCACTCAAGTGAATAGCCATGTGCCTTTTGCTTCTTTGGAAAAACTATTTACTTACTGGCATGCGGAAGAGCTTTCTGGAATCTGTACATTGCTTGAATTCTGCAGGTCCTAGTAGTGACTCTTTGGCTCTCATCTTGGAGTGTGCTGAAGGCAAGTTCAAACCACATTAAGACAAATGTTGACAAGTACAAGATCAAATTATTGTTGATATCATTACTCTTTTCCCTCTGAAGCATCAAAGGAAAAGTTATGGCTTTGTTGATTATTTTTAAATGCAAGACTGACTAATGAGAAAAATAATCACAGCTTACAAAAATCTTGTACACTTGTATTCTAAAGGACAAAAGACTCTTTAGATGTTTTTACCAAGGTCAGGCTGAAAGCTTTCCTTTGTATGAAAGAGAGAAATAGCAACCCAAGTTGTGCAGTCTCCAGTACTTGAATTAAATCAAGGTTCCACTGGAGATCTTCCAATCTACTGTCTGGAAAATATGTAGCTTTTAGATCTTTTTCATTCTGCGTATGTTTTGTTCTGTTTTCCTTTGACTTGCATTTCCTAATATAGAACAAAATCATCTTATTGCCATAAATTGCTTTAAGAAGTAATGATCTATGGATGTCATGAACCGGTGAATCATGCTAAAAATTATTTTAAAACTTATGTAGGTATAATGCTTTGCTAGGTCTCAGAAAAGAACCAAGATTAAGAGGTGAATGTTACCATTTGTTCACCTGAATAAAGCATAAGACACAAAAAAAGAATTTGAGAGATAAAATATCTAGATTGGGAATGCAGATGGTTGATTAGTGCAAAGACAAAAACATGTAGACAGTGTATTGCAAATATTGTTTTCTTTCAAGATGTTCCTAATGCAAAACACCATCAATGGGACATCATCAAGAACACTTTCTGAAAAGAAGCCATGGAGATTTAGAAATTAAAATATTTTGTGTTTTTTTAAATCAGGAGTACTAAACCTGGAACTCAAAATTTTGGGATGTTGCTTCTGTAATAGTGGATGAACTCTTCCATGGAGTGGAGCTGACCCAGTGTTGTCTGCGAGTAAGGGGTGTGTGATGAAAAAGAGCTTTGGAGCCTTGATAGCTGTGCTGGATATTACTGCTGCCGCAGTCTTGTTGCTTATGTTCTGCATTTTTTGAGATGTTACACTTATTCACATGAATGTAGTCATTTAGCTGCCTTTGAAATGTTTGTCCTGTTGAAAGCAGATAAATGAAAAATAGTTGCCAGATGTAATGGACATTTGGAGGACAGCCAGAGGAGGTCACAAAGATGATCAGAGGGCTGGAGCACCTCTGCTGTGAGAACAGGCTGAGAGAGTTGGGGTTATTCAGCCTGGAGAAAGCTCTGGGGAGACCTTATAGCCCCTTCCAGTACCTAAAGAGGGCCTACAGGAGAGATGGGGAGGGACTCTCTTTTCAGGGAGTGTAGTGATAGGATGAGGAGTAATGGCTTCAAATTGAAAGGAGGGACACTTAGATTAGATATTAAGGAGGAAATTCTTTACTATGAGGGTGGTGAGGCACTGAAACAGGTTGTCCAGGGAAGCTGTGGATGCCCCTTCCCTGGAGGTGTCTATGGCCAGGCTGGATGGGGCTTTGAGCAACCTGACCTAGTGGGAGGTGTCCCTGCCCAAGGCAGAGGGGTTGGAACTCAATGATCTTTAAAGCCCCTTCCTACCCAAACCATTCTATGATTCTAGTATCATGTCAGATGGCCTAAAGGCATATGGGGGATGCTTGATACATTTTGAAAGCTACTATATTAATTGCTGTAAATGGTAAAGCATAATGCCAAATGACTGGTTGTCATTGACCTGAACATTCCAGTAAGTGGAAGGGCAAAACAGCACATTCCTACCATAGAACTTCAGTCATGGCTTGGCCCTTTCCTCATTCCTTAGGAGGCTAACCAGTGGATGTCAATTTTATTCACTTTCTTGTACAGCCATACCTGTGGTAAATTATTTTATTTCAATAGACAGTAAAAGTACATGATAACATCTCTGAGTGTCTCCCTCTGCATTCCTCAAGGGAAAATATCTGAGCGTATTGTGATTGTGTGGCTCTAGGAAGCAAGGGCTGCCAAAAAAAGTAGAAAGTGCTTGGACTGGAGAGTGCCGAGGTTTGAAACGGGCTTTAATTTTTCTGTAAATGAATTCCCCGCTCTTTGGACTACCTTCCAAGAAGAGTGCAGCCTGAGATCAATGCCTTCAGCTGGCTGCAGTTCTGATAAAAGCCTGCGAGGAGTGGGAGGAATAGCCCATATTACTTCATTCCTTACATGTTTTGAATAGTATGATTGCACTTTGTCTTTGCCACCAGTCCTTCCCCTGGAAGATCTCATTCCCCGTGTGGTATGTCAGCATATGGAAAGCTGCTTCTAATTTCAATTTGAGGTAACTGAATCAAAGGGAGATGGAAGCCAGCAAAGTAGTGGCTGGTGACTCCTGCGATGTAGGTGCAGATATGGAGCCGGCTATGCTTCCCACTAGCACCTAGCCACCCACATGCTTCCACCCCCCTGCAGAAGGCCTGGAAAGGCACCAACCATGCCATCACCAAAAAAATGCTGCAAGGCAGCCAGGGCAGGGGGAAACCATGGGTTGGGGAGGCTACATCAGGAGAGTGGGGAATGAGCACAGAGATGCTTATCTCAGCTATCTGAACTTGGATGACCTACCAAACCAGCCTGTCTTCAGCTAAATGCCTCTCTCCCTGCCTAGAATATTTCTGTTAGGAAAGAGATGACCTAGTGCTTTTGGTGATGCCAGGAAAGGGCTGATTCTCCTTTATGCACACAGAGCTACAGCAACCCAAAGGCTCATCCTTCCCAAGATCTGATAGTGCATGCAAGAGGTTGCCTCCTGCTTGCATACTCCCCTTGCTTCTGCTATAGCCTGCAAGTAGGAGGAGAAGGAGCACATCATGCCTCCTGCTGTCCTCTAAAAAATAATTGAAATAATTCTTGCTAATTTTCTGATTTTTATAGAATAGATTCAGGCAGGCAAAGAATCAGAAGCAATGCCACATGACATATAATCCATCCTCTTCAACCTGCCAGATTGGACTTTTTCAGAAGTAATGGGACTGTTCTTCACGTGATGGGTTTTCTGAGAATCAAAAGGTAGTAATTTCACAGTGAGTAATACCTCCTGTCTGAATACAGTAATTTTGTTAAAGAGCAAATGTTCACTTAAAAAGAGCCTAATCATTGAAATTGCAGCCAGCCATTTCTGACAATGAAGACCACATTTGCAAGAGTACTTGGAAACCTAGAAGTATAAACAAGTTTCTAATGGGATTCACAGAAACTCCAGAGCAAGCAGGTAACTAACAAGCAGAAGAAATTTTACCTGTCCCACTTCAAATTCACTTGTATCTTTTAAATTCTACATAATTTTTAGAAAACTTTGGATAATATGAAAAAACCCCACAATTCTTCTTTTGAAATAAATCCGTAATATACCTGCATCTGGTTTACATCATGTACAGGATACGGCTTTCATGAGCTCACCTTCTTGTGATTATTTGAAAATGGATTGAGAATGTGATTTGCAGTTCCTCAAGAGGGTGCAGAAATGCAAACCATTTAGATCTTTCTAGAAATATTTTAATTTACATTTTGTAACTTGCCTTTCCACTGTTTTAAAGGAAACATTCAGGTATCTTCATTGGTTTTAATGTGCTCCTGCAAATTACTGCAACACTGCTGTAAACAGTTCACGGCTCTCAATTTATGACTTGTGGCAAAATTCCAACTTGTAATATAAGTATTACTTTTTTAAAATTCCAGTCTTAGAAACCTGAACAATATTTTGTTTGACGTATTGGCTGACCAAAGATGGGAAGTACATTGTAATAGATGTTTAATTTGGTGCTTTCACATGAGCCACTCAGTATAATCTCTGAAGCTGGAAACCATTCAGAAGGGTGCATCATCTGAATATCTGGTATACTAATTTTGTTGGTGAAAAAGCCAAACTGATTAACTTCCGTTTTGCTGTGACTCTTTAGCCTTCCTTTGAGTAAGTGTACTCATATTTAATATCCTCTTTCTTAAGTCATTCTAAATTTGAGGTAGGGCCATTTAAGCCTAACAGCCTGTTCTCTTAGGACTGTGTATATAACACTTTAATCCACTTCAATGGAACCACCTGTAGAATATAACACAATTTATTGTCAGAAAAAAATATTAAAATCAAATTTAAGTGCCTTAATCATGTTCAAGACTTGCTTACGTAGCTAGAGAAGAAAATCTATTCTTAGAAGATATGAGGGGGTTTTTAGATTCTCAAAACACTTTATTTTCTAGATTATATTTCCAGTGGGTTTTCAGTATGCCCTAGGAAGACATAAAAGAGCTCAAGTACTGGAAATACATAATTGCTAAGGCATATATGAGTATGTAGTCTTCATTCATTTATGTGATCATAGCATAGGTATTCTCAGACATACTTTTGAAAAGCGAAACTTTATATTGCTTCAGGAACAAGACAGGACAAATAGAAAGAAGGAAGGGATTTTTCCTTTATTCTCTGGGGATTCTTTTCTTCCTGGAAAAGGGACTTATACCATATAATGGCATTAAATCACCTGTCCCTGCAAGGAAACTCATAGAATTCAGGCTATTAGCAACAGAGATCGTAGAATTCAAATAAATGGAAAGAAAAAAAAATCTTCTTAAATAATTCAGTTAAATGTAACAACATTGCTGTAAAATATTCTGTCTGAAACATTTTCTCCCATGTTATGCAAACGGTCAAGGCAGAAAGTGTAATTATTTCTTGAATACCTACTCATTTAGCTGTACAGGGCTCTTCTTTGGCAGAAAGTAGTCTTTATCCATCCTTCACCCTTTAAAATTGCTGGGTATAACTGAACTGGTAAAGCCTGACTTATGGCAGCTAACATATTTAAAACGATTTAGCAAGCTCCATTTCACTATTGCATTTCACGTAATGTCATTATATGATACACTTATTAAAATTAAAGTTTGGCTACTATTTCAAAAAAGCTGGCATGTCTAATGATGGTGTTAGAAAACTTGTAACAGAAGATTAATTTACAAGCTACACAATAACAAGTGGATTCATTTCTTCAGGGGAAAAAAGCAATCAAAAGATTTAAGTATGATTTTCATATCCTGTAAATGTAAAGATCTAAGGATATTTATCTTAGGAACCCATGATAAGCCATTAAGTCACATTAAAAAATTATTTCAGAGCAAATGAGTTATCTTACATTCTAATTTTCAAATGGAGAAAATGAAGCAATTCTTAATGTTCTTTTAAATGCTTCTATCAGTCTTCTATCCATGGCTGTAGATTAGGTATCTCTGGGTGGTTGTTTGATATTGTGTAATTGCATGTTCCTTTAGCCTTATCTTCACATACTTTATTTACATTGGAAACTGGGAAATATGTTTGCTGCTTGCCTTGAAAAGAGGAACTATATTTCTGAAAGTATGCACCTCCTTCTTAACGAGGCCTCCTAAGACGAGTATCTCACACAATCAGGCACTCTTCATGGCTGTCTCCAATTCGTTATTTGTGAATCCATTCACCACTTTATATCAGATATGATGGAAGAGTAATAGCCCTAAAAATGCAAAGTTCTTGCAGGTTCTGGAGAATTATCAAAATTAAATATTAATGTCTGTGCTGAAGGAAGGGCTATAGTGTGAATTGAATGGGAACCATGTTTTTGCCTTCTATTGCTTCAATATATGTGCAGTTAGCTACCTAATTCAAGTACTGAACTCCACATCTGCTAAAGCATGTAGATCTCTCTCACTTTAGAGTAATCCAGTGCAGACTGGCTATTGCTCTGACCAGAGGGGATGGTTTTGCAATTCCACTTCTCCCCTATGGTGAAAAAAAAGGTTTCAAAGAAAGTACTTTTTTGAAGACAATGGAAAATGTTTGTGACAGATAGCAGGTATAAGAACATCTGTACCATCAAATGCGTAGAAATGAATATCTGAAAGATATGCCATTGTAATTGAGATGTGACATTATCTGTAGTGGTCAGTTGTGGGGGATTATTCATTTTGGTTTACTTTCACTGTTTGTGCAAACCAGCATAACTGAAACAGATTAAATGGATGAATTTCTGAGGATTGGAAGAGGGTAACTAACTCTCTGAGGTTTCATATTTTTTTCCTCTTCAGTCTTCCACTCTGTGTGTTTTGCTTTAAAGGCTCCAGAACGTTATGACTGATTTCCTTCCAGATTTCTGAATCAAAGCCTTTTCCCCCAGCAACTAGTAATACCTAAGAAGGCTTAACAGAAGACTTTTGCATGTCCTAGTAGTACTTGACTGGTTTCCTGATTATTTTTTCTTACATTTAAATGGGTTATAGAATGCTTTCTTAGAAAATGTGGTCTTCTAACCCCAAATCTAAATCTATTCAAATAATTCCCCGTTTCCAAAAATTAAACATACACATCAACACTGAGCAGCCAACACACATATAAGTCAACAAAGAAAGTGTGAGCAAATATTGTAATACCATTATCTGATGTTAGATGCTACATATAAAACCTTAAATACAGAGATTACCTTCTAATTAACAGATATATTAATAGTAGGGTTTTTTTCCTGGATGCAGCTACTTGTATGGGACAGGACTTGCGTCAGTGAGAAACAAAAGGTTCATTTTACTACAGATAGCTGAATTTTTAAGAATGTGACTAAGCACTTTTCATCCTTAAAATACTTCCTATCCATGACTGACCAGAAACTTGTACAGAGCTAGCAAGGTTTTAAATGTACACATGTTTATAACTGTTCCAGACTGAAATATCTGTAAATAATAGTTTTGTTCCTCCAACCCCCTACAATCAATTCAGAAGGTGCCAAACAACTTTCATTGCATCCTAGAGGTTCAAAGACTGATGCTGTCTGAGAAAACTGATGCTGGATGTGTTCAGAGGTGGAAGTGTCTTTTCACAAGTATTTTTGTCACAACCAGCTGTCCCACTGACACCATGCAAGAGTGGCTTTTCTCTAGAGAAGACCTAGAAAGAGGTATAAAGATTATGGTGTTTCAGTCACGGAGGACTTGAGGAAATCTTGTGCATATTTTTGTCCCAGTTCTGTTGCATTTACTGATGGTCAGTGTTTTTCTCAATACTACAGCCTTAACCATGCAACTCTGATGAATTTAGGATGCATGTATCTCATGGGATCCGTCCAGTCTCCTACTGTCATCACCAGAACTATTCTGTCTTGTCTTAGTCTCACCTGCTTCCCCATCCAAAGTCTGTTCCTGTCATGGTTGGTATCCTCAAATCATGGATACTCAAACCACTGGCTACTTCTGACTGTTATTGTCACATTACATTGTGACAAAGCTCATGAAAAATACTGAGCAGGAACTTCTGCAAGAAACAATGAGAGGCAAAGCGTTGACTAGCAAATAGCAAACCTTCACCTTGTTCTCTTTCCCGCCACTTCAATGATAGGTGTTTTCAAATCTCATCACCAAGAACCTGTCATTTCATAGTTTAAAAATAGATGCTTTTGTCAACTCTCCTGAAAAGACTCAGTGATGGTTTAACACTGAGAAATCTGTTCAGATAGGGGTTTTGCATAAAGATAGTGAGCGTACTTTCTGACCTTCTGGCACACTGCCTTTTCAGACCACTTACCACAACAGGCAAGTGGACTAAGATCCTTGGCTAAAGGTAAGTAAACATGTTCCTGCTCGTGTTTATGGATGTAGACATCTTTAAACTGCATGAAGACCTAGATTAATGCTTTAATTGTGGTTAAGTACATAACAAGAGCAAACAAATTAGTCTTTGTATGGGAAGAAAACTGTCCTGAATGGCCAAAAGTATTGTCTGAGTTTTATCTGAATCTCACTATTAGTCTCCATTTTTTTTCCAATACCTCACTCCAGACCTATGGAAAAAATAAACTCCAAGCCTTTCACATCAAGATTTTTTTTTTAGGTTTTTCTTGCATGCCATGAAGTAATTTTAATATTTTTTTTGTTGTTGCTTTTGGGTTCAACATAAGGAGAAGTAGTCCCACTTGGCATCTGTCAGAGTATTTTCCTCAGAGAAATCTGCAGGGCTGTTACCCAAAATTCTGTTCACACATTTACACAGCTCTGCACTTGTCCTTGCCTCCTAGAAATAGTGATTGATTTAGAGGGCCAGCTCCATGTTCTGTGTTTAATTAAAGCTTACACTGTCCTCCTTTTCACTATCCTGTCTTCTGTGTCCCAGAACTCTTTACAGAGTGTGTAATTAGTGTTGTAATTAAATTCCCCCATTCCAAGATCTTTTTTCTTACTATCACTAACCATGGTTTTTTTCACCCTTAGAACAGAGCTTGGCAAATTAATTCATGTCCTTTAGTATAGACTTCACATTTCCCTATCAAGACTTCCTAATTTTTCTGCTCTCTCAATTTTCTGACTACAAAGACCTACAGCCGTGGCACACTGCTTTTGCCCAGACAACCTTGGAGCAGACTCACTTGTCATTTTATATCTAGAAAAAACACTTTTCCAGATATTTCTGTGTTTGGCTTCTCTCTAACTTATCAAAAGACTTGCCTAGATCCCTTGCAGTAGTCACAGTCTTTCTAGTCCCATGGTTTTTAAAGATGTCCTTGCTCTTGGTGCTGCACTGCTGTATTGTGCCTTACTGCAGTGCACACCCGTAGCATTTTCTGTTGGGATACACTTATCCTTACCATTTAATAAATGTGTTGGTGTTCACTGAGTGCTGCTTCATAAACGCTTCTCAGTTTCCCAATGCTGATGCTGGTATGTTAAGGGGCACTCATTCTTAAGCAAAGATTTCAGGGTTCATAATCTTTTTCTTTACCAAGCAGCTTTGTAAAATTTTCCTATTTGTATTTTTAATAGATTGTGAAAGGAACAAATTTGATATCAAATGAAGTTTTAAAGGACTTGAAATTTCAATGAAAATTCATAGTACTTTTTTATGTATGAATATATTTAATATGTATAAATCTGAATAGATGCATATACTAAATAACAAAAGAGAAACGCTTCAGCTTTAAGGATCTAATTGTTAATAAGTCACCCAGGGTGTACAGGTATCCCTTCACGAATAACCTGAGTTCTCATAGGCAGACAGACTTTTTTTTTTGTGGTAGATAAGCACGCATTTAATGCCTTTCTGCACACAGCTTCCTCTGGCACAAACAGACATATATATTCACAAATGCTAGGTGGTATTCCACAGGTAAATATGCACAGAATTGTTTAGGGAACACAGCCAGATCTAAAACCTTATGTTTGAACCTCATGTTCAGCTTTAAAGACACCGGTAGTCCTGTAAGACTCTGGGGAAACTACTCATTCATAGAGTTAGACACGTGAGTGAGGATTAAAGCAGAGAGGCCACTGAAACATGGCTCTGCCTAAAATACATAAATGGGTTTGAAAGTTAGCTGAAGGCTACTTCAGACAAACACTGCCATTCTACAAAATTAACTCCACAAAGATCTCTTAAAATGCCATTTTAATGCAAAACCTTTATTAAAAAAAAAAAAAGAAATTTATGGTATTTCTTTATATATTTTCAGACCACCACACTGAGTATGATTACTGTAGCTTAATCCACTTTTCATCCACTTTTATCTTTGTCTTCTGTAATCTTATTACTTCAGTATGGGAAAAATACTTGGAGGATTTTTCAACTTCAACTCTAAATACGTAATCTGTTTAATGCTGCAAAAACCAAAACCAATAATGGATGCAAATATTGACAAAGTTAAAATGCATCAGAAACCCTTATTCCTCTCAAAGTAACCCATAATTTTGAAAAACTAACTAAAAAAAAATTACACTGTGTTGTTGACAACTTAATATTTCTCCCTCGACTGGCTAAAAGGGGGCTTTTCTAATTGCAATAAGCACAGCTCAAATGATCTGAAACTGATTAAAACAAAAATTAGTTTTATTTCACTAATTTAAATGAAATATTGAAGTACCAAAAGCTTGAATAGGAGACAGCACATTTAATTATCAAAGTTGCTATTAGTAATAGAATATAATTTTGTAAGTAACTGACAATAAGAATCATCTTATTAACTCAGCAGGATTTAGTACAGTGCTTACAATATTATTTGATGTGTATGTTCAATATATTGACAACTTCAAGGTGTGATGTGAACAAATCAAATTGTCATTACATTTTTAAAAAGAAATGTTCCTTATAATTATTTTATTTAAGCCTGACAGAGAAGAATCTTCAGTGATTGTGGCAGAATTTCAATATTCGTGATGACTGTTTCTCAAAAATAATGGCTAAATGATTTTATTTTTTTTTCCCCTGGGTAAAGTAACCCAAAAGTACCTGCTAACTGTGAAGAATGATATCAGTGAGAATCTAGCTTCCCTGGGATTTTGCTCCTGTAGCTGCTGTAATTAATAATTATGCAGTCATTAGGATTAAATGACAATGTCACATTGATGTTATTCTTAATGAAGCAGATTTTCATAAAGGTGACAATGCGCCTTGCTTACAAACCAGTGTGATGACAGCCATTATATTTTTTTACTTTTTTTTTTTGGTGACAACTGGTGTGGTCCAAATTTTCTATGCTCCTAGGAACAGCAGCAACATGTGTTCGAGTCATCTGGCTATATAATCAGAACATGAATATAATTATATACACACACACACACACTCCTCTGTCTCCATACCCACGAGGGCTGCTGCTGCTGCTGATCTCCCTGCAGCAGCCTGGGCCACCTCGACGCTGCTTCCAGGGCAGGGACTGCTTTTGTACTGGGGTCTCGCCCCGTTGTAGAACTGGAAACAGTTCCAGTAAGGACATAAGCTAAGGAAAATTTGGGCCTAAGTTCCTAAAAAACACTTGTGTTGTCCGCTTGCGCTCATTATTCAAAATCAGGCATTGGCTTCAGCCTTCAATTCCTCAGTTGATTGCAATTATAATACAGTTAATAATGTTCCTCAGCTGAATTATCCAACTAATTTTTATACATTTATAATGAGATAATATTAATATAATAATATAATAACAAGCTGTTGGTCAGTATCCATTGATGCTGTATTTATTAAAAATTTACTCTTTTTGCACTTTTCAGCTTGGCTTAAGAAAGTGATTGTTTTCGTTTTGTTTTGGTTTAACTGCACGGCTTCTCCTAATCTACTTCTTATCAGAAGCACCAATGCAAATCCTTCCTTTCTGATTTGGCTGGCAGTTTCAGAATTGTCTGTACGTACAGTGCAAACAGATTTTGCCTTTTCAATATCAACCGCCTACCTCCTGAGCGTCTGCTTAATCCATCTAATCTATGGCATTTGAAAAATATCTATTGCCATGGCATAATTAAATTTCCCGATGAAATATAATTTGATTTCATTCAGAGGGAATTACTCTTCATGGTACGGGTGGATCTCAAGGAGCATTTAGAAAAGTCAAGCTTGCTACTTAACAAGCTAGTAGGGGATTTAGTGGTTGTAGCCCTCTGTTGAGAATGCAGACACACTGCTAAAGTAACACAACCAGCCCATGCACATGGTTAGGGTGCGTAGCTGAAGAAGAAAATGTAAGTATGAAATTATTGGAAAAAATATTTCTACTAAATGAGGTCATAAGGTCTTGATGGATAATAAAGCTGGGACAAGTGCTGTGGTCACCACTGCACTTGTATACTGGTCACATCTGCCTTCAGTTTGTGTCAATAGGATTATAAAGCAGTTGACACACATGAATGTTATTTCCTCCAGTAATATCACTCTGAATTAATAGTAAAACACTTAATCCTCTTCCACTGAATTTAATGCTGTGAATATGGTGCAAGAGAAAGCATGGAGGAGTCTAAAACTCCTTGAAAACAGCCACTTAACTATTCACTTTCCTTAAAAGCCGTTGTAAAGTGGAAAGTGTCTACTTGACCTTCTATCAGTGATTCCTGAAATGTGGAACACTTGTCAAAGGAGGGAAGCAATTATTGGTTTTCTATTAAGGAAATGACATTAATTAGTATCTTAATATGGGGAGTTAATATAGTGGCTTAATATAGGGCCATAATTTATCATTCTTAATTAGAAAGTCATTGAATTTATTTTCTATTTTTCTGACAAAACCTGACAGAACTTCTGATAAACCTGGCTTTAATCTGTTAGTTTTGATTTACTGTAAGGGTAAGAGTGATTACCCTCTTGATTAGCTGTCAAAGGGGAAGAAAGTAAATGCATGCTAAAAACTGTAGTAAAACATGGTAGATGTGATAATGGAGCCACAGCCACCAAACAGAATCTTACAGATTGAAAAAAGTTGCAAAAGTATTTTAAAATTAGACTCTCAGCAATGAGATTGAAAACGTAACTCATTTCTCTCAAAATTTGCAGCATGTCTCTACGCTGTATAAGCAGCTTCCTCAGTTTTCTCCAAACTACTTTCAGTCCTCTCCGTTACAGTAAGATTGTCCTTGCTATAGAGACTACTGACTTTTTCCTACGTGTGTCAAGGCTGATCTTTCTGCTGCCCTTCTGCTTCACTTCACTGAATCTGTGGTGAGACACTAAAGCTCATTCTTCTTACACTGAGAATTACTCCCCAGTCCTTAAACAATACACGTATGGGTAGCAGCAGCTCCAAGCACTTCCATCCCTCTGACCGTGTCACATGAAGGGGAACTTATCTTACCCCAGCAAATGTAAAAATCCCTCTAGTCCCTGCACTTCCCCAGTAATTCACACCTGCCTCCCACCCAGATAATTTAATCTGTGGAGGCTTCAGGACTCCATTTATCATCTCTCCCTCTTCTCATTTACCAGATAACTTTAGCTATCTCCACCTCCTTCTGACCGAGTCCCATCACCCACTTAATCCATTTAAATCCTTCTATTATTTTTTTTTCCCTGCTAAATCCTCTCCTCCAAGGCTCTATGTGTCACCTCTTGATGTGTTTAAGTATATCCAGCACTAAGGTACTGGAGTACTCTTGCTAAGACTCAGTAGAGCCAGCAAAGACAATTTATCTTTTGGCCTTTGCTGCTTATGACCATGTGAAAAAAGCACAAAATTCATTTATTTTTTCATTCTCCCTACAGGTTCATGAGGACAGGAATTCACCTATAATGAGGTAAATAGGTCAGACTGGCAATCTGTTTAGTTTAATATGCCATTTTCAACACAGACTAGTATTATTTTTTTTATCCTCAAATTAAGTCTTTTTTTCTGTTTTAACCTCAACTTCATATGTATTAATTTTACACTTTTTTTTTTGAGACTTGATTTCAAGAGAAAGCTAAAATAAAACAATGAGTCTTGCCCTACATCTAAATAGCCTTTAATAATTTTGGACAGTGTAATCCATAGTCATAAACCATCACTATAAACCATCTGCTATGTAAGTCACATTTTCATCTTACAGGTCTCAGTTCGCTTCATGAGAGTGTTAACAGGATTTTATGAAGATGAGGGCATCATGGAAACAACCTGTGCCCAAACCTTTTGAGCCTGGATATTGACTTCAGTTTGGATTTCTACAGTGTGCTGATCTAAGTTGAACAGTAGGAGACTGTGAGCAGTAAGAGATACTTAACAGTGAATGCTAAGAAATTCAGTAATATTATCATCACACTCAGTGCTACCAAAAAGCTCTTGCAAAGCCATCGTTACATTTGTTTTCTGGGTACCCAGTACACTGACTGGTCCGAAACAAATGCCACTGAAATATAAACTACTTTGGAGAATCATAAAATGGTTTAGGTTGGAAGAGACCTTAAAGATCTAGTTCCAACCCCCCTGCCATGGGCAGGGACACCTCCCCCTAGCCCAGGTTGCTCAAAGCCCCATCCAGCCTGGCCATGAACACCTCCAGGGATGGGGCATCCACACTTCTCTGGGCAACCTGTTCCAGCGTCTCACCACCCTCACAGGAAAGAATTTCTTCCTGATATTTAATCTACATGGCCTTGAAAAAACTCCCCCTCTAGCTGTCTTGTAGACCCCCTTTAGGTACTGGAAGGCCGCTCTGAGGTCTCCCTGGAGCCTTCCCTTCTCCAGGCTGAAAAACCCCAACTCCATCAGCCTGTTCTCACAGCAACCGTGCTCCACCCCTTTGATCACCTTCATGGCCCTCCTCTGGAACCACAAAAAAAGTCTGTCTGTCAATTTAGGAGAACTTTTTGCCAATTACTGTAAAAGAGGGTAAACAACCAAAAACTCTGTTGATTACAATTTGACATTAGTAATTTCATTTTCTTAGTGTCTGTAACATTGTAGTGGCTCCATCCTGTAAAAAAACTCCATAATTTATATTACAGTTTTTTGAATCATGCTGATTACTTGTATTTATAAGCGTAAACATAATTCTACAAGCAGTGGATGTGACTTTTTAAATAGAGTGCAGTGATGGAAGATGCTGAAGCGGTGTTTTACCCTCTTCTTCCCTGCCTTAGCTTGGGCCAGAGCTGCCCCGTAACCTTATGAGCAACAAGGGCCACCAAGACAGCCCCGAGCCTGCTCCAGTGATCTCACCGAGCTGTCTTGTATGTGTTTGGTGTTCCTCGAGCCTCCTCATAAGAAAGGAGTATCTGTATTTCCTATTTAAGCATGCCTTACATCACGGAATAAAGATGGGCATGATTGCATTGCATATTTTGTTCCAAAATGCTGATAACTCTGGAAGCTTACCTTATAGATAAAACCAAATTTGCATTTGATAGATGTTGTAGTCTTGCAGCTAATGCAGCCAATGGTAGAATGTCTGCCCAGCTTCAGACAGAGCAGGCTGCTCCCTGTCTGAGCGAAGCTTGTTTAAAATGACAGGCAATGTTAAATCCTGCCATTTTCTCACTTCTAAAATGATGAGTTATGGAGCACCCACAAATTCAGAACAGTAGAGACACAATAGCAAGTGCTTACTGACCTGGGGGGGAATTTTGTCGAATGGGCAGATTGCCTGTATAAGGATTGCAGAATAGTGTTTAAAATGCATGAATTCACAAATAAGGAGAAATGGTCTCGAGCCAAGGTGAATTTTGCACGGAGAGGAAAATTAGTCAAATTGACTTTACGGTATATCAGCATGACCTCTCACACAAAAGCTTATAAGCCACTATAGGCTTAGGGCGGAGGTTTGTAAAAACACATACAGCAAAAAGTATTTTGGTTATTTATTACTTCTGGTTTAAAGTGGATTGTTTATGCTGATTCAAGGATGCATCAAACTTAGCCAGTTACAGCAAGTTTATGGCTACCTTGTGTACAAAATACTTTAGCAAATCTTGCTTTAGCTTGCTGTTTGACCAAGCATAAGAAAGGAGATAGGAAAGATTTACTATTTTTACTGTACTGGTGGGGAAATAGAAGCAAGTTAAGGTGACGTGAGTTGCTCAAGCTCACAGAGCAGGTCAGGGCAAGTATTCACACACTGCCTGACACAAACTGATGAAAACAGTGAGATTATGAGGAATATGTCTTGTGTACTTAAGCTACTTGTACACAAAATTTCCCGAAGTTTACAGTTTATTCATTTCCCACATAAATAATTTTTTGTTAGATTTCACTATGTTTATGCAAAATCTTGCCCTAGCATCAAGTCTTCTGTTATTGCAGTAATTCTAATTATTAATATAAGTATTATATTTTTAGGCACCTGATTATCTTTTTTCATACCCACTCTGAGAATGATACTGAATATATTTTTGATTCAATTCACATAAAAGGTCACTTTCTTGATTTAGTTTTCTCTTATGGCTTACTGCTGTGGATCTTTTCATCCCACTCCATAGATGGTTTCATGCCATCATTTAATGACATTTAAATTCTTCCCAATTCCTCAGACATCTTCATCCAATAGAATTAGTTATCAACTGCAGCACCTGTTGTCCAGAACATTATACTTTATTAATTTTGACTAGCTTTGGGCATGGTCAACTGTTATTAAACACAGTGGTAATGTTATACCATAACACGTATTGCACACATACTGGGTAATATGTTACTCTCTGGCAGGAGGAGGCTGAAATACATTGATGTTACTATATGTACAGCAATATTTAAGGTTAGAATGACACAGATTGTGGACCAGAACCCTACATCAACACACATTTTTTAGCTACTAAAAGCAGTCGTTTCAGATTATTTTTTCTTTTTGTTTAGCTAAGTGAAAAAAAGTGCAACGTGTTTTCCAGACACCCAGCTAAACCCATGCCCAGTAAGTATCAGAGGTTGAGTATCAATTATTCAATAGAAGATTCATCTCTTCCTAGTTCTGTGCAGATGTATATTTTTGTCTATGTATATTTATAAAATCTTGAAAGATTTTTGTCTATGTATATTTATAAAATCTTGAAAGCAAATCTTGAAAGCAAATCCCTGGGCTTTTGCCCAAGAGGCATGAAAGTGTCTCCTAGGCCACTGGCTAAATTTAGTGTGCAATCCCGGTGCCTACATTGGGAGGATGGTGCTCTCATCTCAAAAGAGAGGAAGAAAAAGGTTACTCCAGAAGCAAATCAGAGCATTTAAACCAGGCTCCTATTTTGACTAGCCATCTGGAGAAGTATTTTTCTTGATGGCATAGCAGTGATGAGCTATTGCACTACTGGGCTGATAGTATCACATAGTAGTTGATACCATCACCACTACAAACTATACGTGACGCTACTCCAGGCATGAGAAGCAGGTCTTTTTGAGTTTGTCTCCTTTCTGTTTTTAAGCTGCAACATGGTCATCCACCATTGCTAGGGTATTCGTGGCACGTATGTATTTGCACAAAGGATGAGGATACATGGATGCAAACCTCCTCCCTTCCCTTTTCTCTGGCTACAGGACAGACGCTGCGCCTGCAAGAGGGCACAGATCCTGGCCCTTGTTTATCAAGGAGCAGGTAATTGCCTTTTCTAACCCAAAGCACAGCAGCCATTTTTCTACCAAAGTGCAACTAGAATATGTTGTGGTGGCAGTTCTGTAATGACCTAGAAATGAATGCTCTCAGCCTGGAAATGGGAACAATTTCCTTTTCAGGGGGAATGAGAGAATACAGCTCCTTCCTCTCCTGGCCGCGTGTTCCAGCCACTACATTATCCTATCCAGGATCTTTTGTTTAATTTTGCTTCAGTTCAATCATTCTTGCGTCCTTTGTTCACAGAGATCCAGTTTCAATAGATGGGATAGATAGTACTCCTACCCAAATTACTGGGTAATGAGGATGGCTTGAAGGAGGAGCTGAAAAGAACTATTATACTTCCTAGCTATATTCTTATGTAAAAGAACACTATTGCCTTCATCTATTGAAAATCAGAAGGATGAGGGGAAGTCCTTGATAACTAGAAAAAAAAAAACAACCCACAACCCAACCCAGCATTATGTTCCTGTTTAAAAAAGGCAAGAAGGAGGATGCAGGGAACTAGATGGTCAGCCTCACCTCAGTTTCTGAGGGGCTCATGAAGAACATTCTCTTGGAGTCCATTCTCAAGTAATGTGACAAAGTCGTCAGGCAAACTGTGCTTTACCAGCACAATTGGCTATGACTGACTCTGGATGATCAGCAAATGGTAAATGTGAGCTAACCAGACCCTAGCAAGGCTTTTGACATCCACTGTAGCATTCTCATTTCAGTACTGAGGAATTGTGGTCTGGAGGAAAGGAAAATCAGGTGGGTTGGACACTGGCTGTGCCGCTTGGTTTAGAGAATCATGAATGGTAGCTGGTCCATGTGGCAAACAGTGACTAGCAGGGGCTCCAAGATCAATACTGGGGGCTGACATTTTCCAACATATTCATTGCTAGCCTGGATGATGACAGAGAGTGTGCAACTTGTGGAGGACATTGTGCTACACAGGAGAAGTCCCCGGCATGGCAAACAGCAAGCTTCAGTCCAGAGGGGGCTTGCTGAATTTCAAAACCAAACCAACAGCAACTTCATGAAGCTCCATGAAGCTCAATAAGGAGAGGTGCAGAGCTCTGTGCGTGGGACAGAGCAACCCCAGGCATCCCTCCAGGCTGAGAAGCAACAAATGGAGGAGCAGCAGCCCTAAAGACAGGGAGACACAAACATTGAAGTGGATGCCTGACTGAACGTGAGCCCCCCACATACAGGGCTTTCAAGATCATTTTGTAGAGGCGTCTCATATGATACTGAGAGACCCGAGATGAAAGTGCATCTCATGCTACAGATTTTGGAGCTGAAACCTGAAACATCAGTATCAGAGAAATGCCTTTGCCTAGATATTTCATGGTAAGACTTCATAGAATTATAGAATGGTTTAGGTTGGAAGGCATCTTAAAGATCATCCAGATCCAGCCATGGGCAGGGACGCCTCCCACTAGACCAGGTTGCTCAAAGCCCCATCCAGCCCTACAAAGCCTTGTACGCTTACAGGGATGGGGCAACCACAACTTCTCTGGGCAACTGTGCCAGCCTCTCACCACCCTGATAGTGAAAAATTTCTTTGTGATATCTATTCCAAATCTACTCTCTTCCACTTTGAAGCCATTACCTCTTGTCCTACCTTGAAAAAAAGTCCCTCTCTAGCTTTCTTGTAAGCTGCCTTCAGATACTGGAAAGCTCCTAAAAGGTCTCCCCAGAGCCTTTGCTTCTCCAGGCTGAACAACCCCACCTTCCACTATTGGCTTGGGAAACTATAAAATTTTTATTATACTAAGTCTACACTATCTTTATTTACCATCAACTTCACTAATTTTACCTGTCAGAGAATGAAAGTATCTGAATTAATACGTAATTATGCATGAAAATCAGTAACTAACAGTTAGAAAAGCGGCTAAAATGACTACTGCGTGTTTAAGTAGATAATCACGCCTCAGGCCCACCCTTGCAAAACACTGCTTTTGGGATGTGACTCACTCCCTACCAAAAGCTTTACGGAAGACACTACGAGCTTGCAAGGATCTGCAGCTCTGCTCCCCTCGCGCGCGGAGCCGGCTCCCAACTGGCTGGATGGGGCGTGCGGCCGGACCGCAGGACCCGCAGGGGCTCTGAGCCACACTGGAAACAGAAAAGAGACAAACTGCTAAGAATGCTCCAAACTATGTACGAAGCAAAGGGAAGTCTACAAACGATGGCTCAGGTTTTGATGACTTTTAAGTATCAGCCTCATCCCGCCTTTCTCATTGTAATCAATTACATTCTCTTGCCCATCAGGACTGACTACTTTTGTATCCAAATAAAATCATATTGAAACTGCTAAAATAATTGAAACAACACACAATAGTTTTTTCTAGTGTTTTGAAAAAGATGCTGCAAGTCATTTAAAAAGCGTAACAGCTTTTTGTTTTTCAGTGTCAGCACAGACTTCAAAACTTCACAACTTTTTGTGCAACCGTTTTATTAAAAGTTTTTTCTCATTTTCTTAGCCTTAACTAGTATTTAATCAGGGTATGTACAGAAGTGTACCTAAAACCATGCATGACAGAAACCTCCCATTGTATTTTATAACCAGGCGCTGCAATGTGGCTCAAGTTAAGCAGGAAGGTTCAGACCACTGAAGCTAGAAGAAGAGAGAGGGGTTTTTTTTCAGATGGGAAATTTTGATCTGTTTCATCTTCTCCGTGTCTCCTTTAGCTCTTATCTGTCAGTCTTGTAGCCTGCAAGGTTGCATCCAATTATATCACGGTTGGTTTGCTATCTATGTCAAACTAAGTTATACAAAACCACAAAATAAGGTTTGGTTCTTATCCTGATACTGTCTCATTAACTACAACATTGCACAATTGTATCAGTAATATCTGACTCTTAGCTATAATAATTCACTAGGATGATGTCATCTAAGCTGTCACGTTATATATAGGAGGTACTATGCAAATAAACTTGATAACAAAATGCCTTCCTTGCTTTTGAAGGTTGACTTCAGGGTCTTAGCTTTTGTGTACAGATGAAAGATCCCAGCCTAAGCGGCTGTGCCTCTTACTTCATGGCAATCTCATTTTTTTAACCCTTTGAACTTTATTTTAGGATTTTTTCTTTTTTTTTTTAAAAAAAAAACAAAAAGGATTTATCATCGAAAGTGTCTATATGCTTTTGCTTCCTAATAGTAATCTGGAGGGGCAATGCAAGGCCACCACCAACCTTCACCTTTAGGTCACGCATACATCCTTTTAGAAAGAAGTGTGTAGGTCATACTTTGGATCTTGCAATATTTTCCTTTCTTTTCAAAGAAAGACTAAAAATCCTACAAGTGATTATGGTGTAATTATATTGTAGGCCTGCCGCATTTTTTTTCTAGTTCTATTCCCTCTCCTCCTTCCCCTCGTCATTCCCACAAGTACTTAACACTCCTGATGTTAGCTGTGGAAATGATATCCTGAAGGGAAGCTTTGCTCAGCTGCAGAACCCACAAGTTATTTTTGTGGGGGTAGTTACTTCATGTCCTTTGTCCTTTGCTAAAATCAAATTATTGTCATCTGTTCCATTGTGGGATTTATATGTTAGCATGGGAAGGTTAGTATTTTTACACTTATTATCTAGAACTCCATCATGATTACATTTAAATATCTCTGATTTTAGCAAGCCATGCTATCATTCCTCCTGCTGTGGTATATTCATATCGGATATTGTGAAATCCGACAGCACCTTTTCCTGTAAATTGCGTTTTCATTTGTGTCTTGGCCACCAGGAAGACGGAAGCTGCACTTTCCCCTGGGTCTTACCATTGTCCCATTTAATCTTTTTTTTCTTTTTTTTTCCTGCACCAGTCTAATGTTTGTCCCTAAGGTCTGCCTCTTAAGGTGTTGAATCTGCAATTGTTTCTTGTGGGTTTTTTACAATTTCTTTCCCTCTGTCAACCTCTGTTTTGTCTCTAGCCAACTCAGCTAGCTGACCAGACCTGCAATTCCATCACTCCAAATGTTATCCATCTCTATTCTTTTACTGATAAAAGAAAAAAAAAAGAAGAAAAATGAAAATATTTTATTTCAAAGTTTCTTGGAACTTGTATTAGCATCAGTTTGGGAAGTCTTTTGAGTTTCCACAACATTTCAAAATGGAAGGGTGGTGCAGCTGGGAGGGAAAAAAAAAAAAGCCTAGAGAAGACTATTTGCCTAAAGTGCATGGTTAAAAAAACCCAACCAAATAAAAAAGCTTAAAAAAACCACCCAAAACAAAACAACCACACAACTTTTTTCTTACTACTGATCTTATTTCTGCTTCTCCCCCACTCCCAATTGCTTTGCAAATTTGTAATTCTCTGCTTCCAAAGGTTCTTCAAACTTGTTCTACTGGTTTTCAGAAGCAAGCAGACTTGTTTTTCTAAGCTCTTCAGTATACCAACTGAACTTATTTAATTTTTCATTTTGCTCTCACAAAGAATCTCAGGACGCTCCTTGAAGGGAGCTGTTGTATCATATGGATATATTCAGTGTGTACTCCACAATACTTTAATTACCTGGTGTATGAAACCATACAAAGCTGTGCTAAAACGATGGCACTACTTAGTAATCATAAAGACCTTGATCCAATAGTAAACGGGAAAAGTGCCTTGTCATAAATAATGCAGTCACCTCCGAGGGGAGCAAATTTTAATGAAAATCCTTCCCTTCCTCCCTATCACACAGCCAAAATAAAGCAGAGCTTTTCCCTTTCTTCTCATGGGTGGACCCAAAGGTGTCCAGGAGCAAGTTCTACCCTTTTCTCCCGCATTAAGGTCGATGCTTCCCATGGTTTGTGGGGATCCCCAAGCTGTGCATCCTGAGGTCACTACACTAAGGTGGCGTTGAGGCCTGGACACTGCTCCTTCTCCCCCTGGCTGGGCCATGGTGGTGGCAAATCACCTCCGTAAGGGGATTTTGGCTTCTGTGCATCGCCAGAACCCGGGGCGGGGGGGGGAATACACGTTAAAAATTGCTGCAGGTAATTTGTGAGGCTGTGCTTCCTCAGCCAGCGGGGTGAAATTCTGTGAGAAACGGGCTGGTTGAGGATAAAATGAAAAACAAAGGTGAGGTAGAAGGGGAGAAAGGCCTGCTCTGGGTTAAAGAAGCAGCAACCCGGGCCTGGCATGGGAGGGCCGGCGCCCGCCGGGGCTGGGATGAGAAGCGAGGCGCTGACTGAACGGCTGTTGTCTCCAGCCAAAAAACCTTTTATTTGTCCAAGTTTTGCTGCGCTCCAGCGGGGCGGGGTAACGGCGACCCGAAGGGACCGGGGCTCCCCACCGCCCCTCATCCCGCTGCCCCGGGGCGGAGGGGGCCGCGATGCCGCCCCCTGCAGGGCCGCGCCGGCAGCGCCCAGCCGAGCCGGAAGGGCCTCGCCGCCAGCGCCGACGGCAGAGAGACGCTCGCCCTACTGGCGGAGTAATCCAAGAGAATGACACCAAGGTTCCTGTCTCCCTCCGCCTCAGGACTACTTCGCCCCCGCCCGCCGCACGCGCTGGAGGGGAAGGAGGCGTGGTCGCG